>NW_017534797.1:306040-312989 GCF_001853355.1 Bactrocera latifrons
GCCTGAACAACCCTTCAACTCGTTTAACTATATTACAAGAACTCACGTTCTATATGGAGTGTGTTTCATGCATCTCGCTCAACTTAAGGTCAACACAATCGGACTACTGAGCRTACTATTCGCAAYAMTGTCACTTCTCTTGAGACTTAGCTTTCATTATTGGTTAATATTCGAGYGAATAGAYCACATCCRGCAAGCAAGGGARAAACTATAGCAGCCGAAATAGCTTAGAAGTCATACGCTTTTTGGTTGGCTTGATAGTTTGGAAATTTTAAATATTCAATAAAATATTTTCTTAGCTTAAAGGGTTCAAGCCTTTCAAAGTTAATGCCATTTTTAACCGACTTTCCCAGACTTTCGCTTTGACAAAAAGGCTGCAAAGACGATTAATACGTAGACCTCTAGTCTACAAAGAGCTTCATTTGTTGTCCAGATACTATAGTCCATTTAAGTGCAACGTCATTACCACTGTAGTATCCGTGTCTCAGTGAAGTGAACGTTATAAATGCACTAAATGTTGTATGATCTTTCCAACTCTCGCACAGTTGCCTGATTGTAAGCATAAAGGCTCGACTCCTGCTGCAGAGATACTTACATATACACACAAACATAATATTTCACACTCTATGGAACGTCATTTTTCTCTTCCAAATAGGCATACCACAGTCTTGTAGCTAGACAATTGAAACATGAAAATAATGGCTCTGAGTACATAAAAAAAGTATGGCCTTCTAAATATACAAACTTAAGAAAAATAAGTTCTCACTATTTTGATATACAGATGGCACAAAACCGATTAGTTCATCATCTTCATCCTAATTTCAAAATACAGGTTGTACTATTTATGTATATATGTTTCCTTACTAATTTTGAATGTAGTTGTTTTTTATGCATAACTATCGGAAGAGGAAGTAAAAGCAAATGAAAGTTTCGACGAGACACTGGAAGAATAGGGCAGCATCACCTTCTACTAAAAATATATGGCGTATTCCATAAAAAATCGACCACTTTTGAAGCCAACCCCTTTAGATTTTGCTGAAATTTATCCATCCTTTTTTACCCTTTGAAAAATATTTTTGAGAATTTTTTACAAATTTTTTTTGTCCAACTTTAAAAAAGTTATGAATTTTTCAAAAACAAAAAAATGGCTTTTTTATATTCAAATAGCCATAACTATTGTAGAATTTGAATATAAAAAAAACACTTTTTTGAAAAATTCATAACTTTTTTTAAGTCGGACAAAATATTTTGAAAAAATTCTCAAAAATGTTTTTCAATGGGTAGAAAAGGATGGTTAAGTTTCAGCAAAATCTAAAGGGGTCGGGTTCAAAAGTGGTCGATTTGGTATCGAATACCCCATATACTCTTGTGGAACTTATGCGAATTTAATAACCCAAAACAAAGTTTTTTAAACAGGTATTTTTAAGTCCCATTTCTTATTTATAAATTTAATTAAATTTTGTGAGTACAATATTGTGGGTAAAAAAGCAATACTATCAACTACGATTTGTAATGCGATTAGTAGGTTTCTCAAACGTAAAAAAACCCTGCAATTTCTTTTGCAGCTTCTTCTTTTTAAATATATATTCCTGCTCAACTCTCTACTTTCGACCTACTTGTTGCTTGTTAACTGTTACGGGTTTCAAAGCATAAAGCCATATTTCGATAACACAATGGTTACACATGTGGAACCATTTTACTACCCTCCGAAATCTAATAATTTTAAGTTAGAGCTCTTGCTATTTTGGTAACTTGAGTTGTATGTGACCTGTATGTGTATAAAGTCACATAGGGAAAGTATAAGTAAACAACAGCTGCGATAACGAACAATATGCGCCAAACTTTTTTGGCGCTGTACCATATCACTTCAGCAACATGAACTTTTAGCCCTAAGCCAAAGCAGTCACCGAAAAAAACAGCGCTGAATGGTAAACCGACCGAAAGCCAACAGTACAGTTCTGATTCGACTGGAGGACTCCTTCGGAAAACACCATACAAAAATCAACAAATAAACCAGCGGCGGTCACTGTGTCATCCATGAAAAAATGGAAAAAACCTGGTTGCACACACATATGTCCTGATATCAGCAAAAGTAATCAGCGAGAAGCCAGTTCATATTTGGCAATCAGATTCTGTCTGTCAAACTGGTAAAAGGCGTTGGAATCTGCAACCAATTAGGTTCACGCAAAAATTGCGGATTTTACAAAAAAGAAACCAACCCGATGACATTGGTGGGAAGAATATATGCATATATATGGGCATACATACTCTACTTCATATTTGGTTAGTGCAGCAATCCAAATTAATATTCACTAAAGTGAATGACACTTAATATTCATCAATATTTTTGGTTTGATTTTGATGTCCTTTTTTGGCAGAGATGACAAAAAGTAGTGAAAAGCATGAGCATATGAACTGGAAAAAGTCTTGTGGTGAAAGTTTTTGATAGCAAAAGACTCGTGTCACTACCACTGCTTGAGGCTCAAATTGACTCTTAAGTGAATCTATCAATTATGCTTTCAACTTATTGACAATTAATTATCACAATGAGGAAAATGTATTTCTCTGGTTTTAGCGCTTGCAGGCTTCGGCGATGCTACTGTACAAATACAGAAATCTCCTTGATAAAGATTTGTGCAGATTTGTATATAATACCGTAGATTTTAGTTTGACACAAACGCTTCTTAGTAGCCAACACAAAAATGCTTAGGTGCTTAATTTGCCGCCAGTTCAGTGAGATGTCTGACGGTATGCGCTCCCAAGTGTTTTGACCTCCCAAATGGCGCATAATCAAGATAGAAGAGTCGAGTTGTTTTCACTTCGTCTTCATCCATACAGCTTCAGCAGATGTCGTCTGGTAAGATTCTCAGCCTTACATCGGGGGCTACGGCCTGTTAGAAGCTCCACAATCAGAGAGAGGCTAGCCTTACTGAGGACAAAGAGATGATAAGATCTCATGCAATCAACATTGGTCCTTCTCCTTCCACGGCTTCTTCTCACCTCACAACTGTCTCTACAATATGTGGACATAGAAGGAGCCGCCTGAATTCGGTTTGGCGACACCATGATCTGAGTGATCCGGTATGAATTCAAAGTGCGTGGGGGTTTCCAAGTGTTCAGTCACGTGTTCTTTTAGAAAACCAGATTCTTTGAGTTTGATAACAACTCTCCGGCGATGTCTACGGCCAGTACTGCAAGATAGCGTTACGTGCCATGGTTGGAGTGGACCTTAGTGCACTACACATGCTAATGAGCGCCGCCCTTTGAGTGGGCTCGAGTTCTTTTGCATAAAATATAATTGACTATAATGTCGTCAAGTCAGAGAACCACTTTCAGTAGGAGATTCCACCATTTTCCGTACAACAGTATAACGCAATTCCTATTTAGGATGATCCCTAGATAATTCAGATGTCTCCCATTTGAGGTAGCGTTGCATGTATGTATATCAATATACATATTAAGAAATTATAAATTTTAAGTTAATATTATATACTTAGAACGCAAATTAAGGAATTCCGAAATCTAGTTTAAACAGGTTAACAATATAAACCTTCCAATTCAAATCAGGAATATTGGCGTCCTTTTAAAGAATATCAAGTCAGGTGGCACTGCTCTTTTCGTTACAAAGTTTAACAAGCTTTGTCAAAGTTTTTGCCATTATTGTTGTTGTTGATGGAATTTGTMACTGCCAGTTGCCTTGTTGTTGATGAAATTTTTCTCTTTTTTTTCACTGTCAGTTATGTATTGTTGGCACAGTTTTCTTTTTGTGGTTTTATGGCCTGAATATATATCCTTTTAGTTGTTGGTAACATCCTGCAGGAAACGTCGGAGACTTTGTAAAATATATGTATAACGGGTTTTTCTAGGGACGCTACAAAAGTAAGCCAGTAGAGACAGCATATGATGTATTATATTTTCCCCTCCCTTTTGACACTTCTCTTCAGTAAGGATTGACATTTTATCTTGGAAAGACATACGATCTAACAACGAGTCAAAATTATTAAAGAATTATTTAGTACCGAAATTGAGACAAAGAATTGCCCGTAGTGTCGAGAATATTGCTGGGCTGTGCTTCTTGCATGATGAGCAGCACGTTACTGTAATTGGGAATCGCTATCGCTTGATGATAACCGAATATTTTTGTTTCGAATTAGATGATATGGACTTGGACAATAAGTGGTGCCAACCGATTTATTTAAAACCCAGTCAATTGGTCGCCTCGGTCGTACGAATTTCGACCGTGAAATCACAGCAGTATCAGCTGATTTATATTTGAAAATCGTCGAGAATTGGATTCAGCGTCTGAACTACTGCAGGCGTACTCGTGGTGGCCATGCAAAAGAAATGGAGTTCCATACATTTTGGCATTGTAGCGCTCTTTTTAAAAAACCCGTTATAATATGATTCAGATATGTTCGTTTGTTCCTCAACTTCTGAGATATCAATATCTGTAATTCTGCTCGTTTCCGTTTCTCTCCAAGAACGGGATATATGTAAAACATTGCCATCACTGAACAATCGAGTTCAAGTGGAAAATGTAAAACTTTTGCATTTTGCGAGATATTTTCACGAAATTTGGCACGAGTTATTGTCCAAGGTAACGGTGCAATGTCCGAAGAAATTTCTCAAATTGAACCATTATACTATATACTATACTATATGTTATACAAACTTGGAGTACTCACAACTTGTGGAAACGCATCATAAGAGCCTACAATCATAAACTTTTACACTTGTTTGAAATAATTACTGTTGGATTAAATATAAAAATGAGTTTATGCAATTACAATTCTCAACGCTATATTTCCTGTTCGTTATAACTTATAACTTTATGAGACTATATGAAACCGTTAAGTATTTGCGAAGTATATTATTGCTTCGGTGCACACGAAGTTAAAGTTTTTTTCTGCTTCTTATTTTATTTATGCATATTTTCCAAGTCTTAACTGTATCTTAAAGACCTGTGTAAATATCCATGAAGATTGGTTGAGTAGTTTTCGAATAAATCTTGCCAACCGACTTCAAAAACACAGTTTCGAGTTAATCGCATTTAAAGACGGCGCGCTTAGCCTAGGTAGCCTCGAGTGCATAAGTTCTTAAGACTGTATCTTCTAAACTATTACTCGGATCTAGATAAAAAAAAACGATATTAATAATTTAGAACTATATTAATAAGACTAAAAAAAGTTCGAATCGATTTTTGAAACCCGTCAATCCATGTAACTCCTTAAAAGTGAGAATCAATTTGGTGTGTACTCGTATGTTTTTTAAGGCGGTTTTTTATATCTACATCGCACTAAAATATAAAGTAATTTTTCTTTCTGCATTTCATATGAGTCGACTGACATTTAAAATCATTTGTAAGAGCAAAGTATAGCAGCGCTTTTGTTGTTGTCTTCACGTTATAGKTGCATTGTATGTTTATGGGAATTGTGTATGAATGCACTTGTTTGTGTCAAAGCTGAGCATAAAGGAATAGTTAGTTTTTATTCACAGTTGCTTTTGCTTTTGTTATTATAATTTATTTGCCTTCATTCAAATAATTTGGTTGACCTCACKCAATGCACTCAAATATTTATTTCATAAATAATAAACTATTAAGGAGTAATTTGCTTGCCGGCAAATCATGCGCTTCAATTGCTCGGTTGTTGGTTTGCATAGCATGAATGTATGTGTGTATGTGTGTTTGTATTTGTTTTAATAACTTTCTTCGCTTAATGAATTTRTATGAGGTTGCTTTAGTACCGYTATTAYTATTATTACTATTTTACTGCTTTCAGTTTACCTCAATTTTGCTTTAATGACTGGTAATCCATTGCATATTCGTATTTATTTGCCTTTATTAGTGTAGTTCGAGAGCTTCGGTTGAATGCATGAGTTTGGTATGTTGTTGTGGTCGCGTTGTTGCTTTGCTTTTGCTCAGTAGATAATAATTGATTTTATTGCAAATTAAATAAACTTATAAGGAAATATTAATTTTCAGTCAAAATACAAAAATTTACTTCGCCTATCCATGTTAAAAGCCTGTATAAATCAATTTTGATATTGCAAATTTTATAACTATGGGTTAGTATATGTTAAGTATTAGTACAAATTGACAGCGTTGGGAAAATGTATTGWCAATTTGGTAGTTAAACATCTTTCTAAGTGCTAAGTGTTGCTGGGAAGCGGATTAAGTTTCGTWGGTAGATATAGGATTACCAGAAGACCATGAGGCAGCGGCTACCATATGGACTTACATCCGCTCACCTTTTTCTCTGTGAAGGTTTTCAGTTGTACTTATATCAATGGTTCGAAGCTGTGATAAATATGATTTAAATATATAGCTCCCTCTCAGTGAATGATGTCGGCCACATATCGCAGCAAAAGAGCTCTAGTTGCCTCGCGAATCATCATCAAAGGACATTCATTTGTACTTGTAACTATTATCAGGCTTCAATCGAGATATTATTATTTTAATTTCCGACCAATATATTTCTATTTTAATAAAGAACTGTTAAGTGTTACTTTTTGCTAAGATGGCTGACTCTTGCACACTTTCATAACTGCTGGACGTGGTTACTGAMGGTAAGCAGTGTCCACAGGTCGGCGTGAGCCATACCAAACACACTGTAAAATGGTGACCACATTGCGGCATTACTCTGGAAGACAAGGGAAAAAAGGAAGAGAGARAAAACAAGGAGGTAAATAAAATTAGAAATAAGTAAGAGACAATGTTGGAAAAACCTATATGCACTGACACAAAGGCTCACTCTATTCAGACCATGGTTCGACACGTCAAACCCCTTGCACTGCTCACTATAGCACTCCTGTCGAGTAATGGGAAACTTTGACGCACAGCACGTGGCCATGTCCTCCATGCTATTCACAAAGCGGAATGTAACCTCCCGTKTTTGTATCGCCGTGTTACCACCATAACAACACGAACGCTGACACAAAGTCCACTTAC
>NW_017534797.1:313905-319263 GCF_001853355.1 Bactrocera latifrons
AACTTTTTTACATGAGTTACTCTTCTGACAATATTTTCAAATTTTAAAGTTTTTTGTAATTCTTCATCATTTTCTTACATACATATATTTTTGCAATTAAAATGTTTACCTGCCACACAAAATGTGAACTATAATAATGTCTTTTAATGACTGCCATCAGTCTGAGTCTTTTTTATCTCATTGATTTATTATTTCAGTTTTTGAAACAGGTGGCAATATTTGAAATGTTTACCACTTGATCAATTGCCCTCCGAACACTCCGATCAGTCGCTGCTGCGCTATTCGGACGTGACATGGTTACTCGTGGCCACTGTAGCTGTCTCCGGCTCACCACGCTTCTGCCACTTGCCGTGCGGTGAATGTGGTGAGTCGGCTTCATGTAATGCGTCAGCGTCATTTCCAAGTGTTGGCAGTGTTGTTCTTGTACTAGTGATGGCGATTATATGGTCTGTTGCTTAATGATAGGGCCCTTCATTGGCATCTCAGTCAAAGTTGTTGCTGCCGCCGCTATTCGTGTTTTCTATAGCTCTATGTGATGACGAGGCAAATGCGTCCGAACTTGTGACGATCAATACAACAATTTGTGGTCGCAACGGCTCATCTTAATCGTAATTTTCTAAATCTATGCCGAATTGCGGACTCCCGGTCGTGCATCATGTGATGTCTTCTCGAATTGCCAAATTTCAAGRCTACCAATGCTGCGGTAGCTAAAATAACGAAAGAAAAGCGAAATAGMAAATCGGATTAGCAAAATGAGTTGCTGAAAATGTGCACGACTCTTTTCTTCTTTATTTTCTGTTATTTGGTGAGAAGGCACACAGCCTGTGTCCAAAATAGCCGCAAATCGCTAGAAGCTAAACTGAGTATAGATACAGTCGGCAAGCTTTAAAATGTGCATGATGCATGCAACACTGTCTAAACAAAAGCAACTTATGTATTTTTGTAGACATATATATTATGTGTCTGCGTTTGGGTCTGTGTATGACCTGTCTCTTATACACATCCTTATGTATTTTTGTAGACATATATATTATGTGTCTGCGTTTGGGTCTGTGTATGACCACAGCAAACAATGTCCTTTGTAAGAGTCGAACTCTTGCCAAGATCTTCTCATCACCAACATTGCTATATATAATATAATATATGTATATATATGAGTGTAAGTGCATACGAAGCTATAAAGATTGCATGCTAAGTAGTGGTCGGCCGCATTGTAAGATTAGTTGACACAGCAGCCAGTTTGGCCCTTTATCTTTTCCTTCAATCATCCCTTCATTCTATATTCATCAGTGTGTGACTACTTCGTAACCTCAACTGGAAATAGTTGTGTAGTATGTAGTTCCTTCCTCAATTCTTTTTTGCATTCTCTGTTACTAATTGCAATCACTTTTTTCTTATAAACTCAACTTTCTGTGACTTTGCTCGACTTTCTCACTTTAGAACTTATCTCATTYATTACACCGCCCTTAATACAGTGATTCTTGAAACGAATCGCTTACAAAATGACCTCGAAAAGTCGTTAGGTAACTTTTGGACTTTGTTCACATGAACTTATGTCTAGGTACATAGTAGGACAGCTTAACATTTATATTCTTTAGCAATTTTTATAAGTACAGGAAAACACGCTTAAATGATATACAATATGTTATTTATATTTAACTAATTTCATTGATATTACAACAGTGTGCATATGTATAACATTTTTTTAAAGGTTGCAATGTCTTGCCTCTTTCAATTTGCATATTACTCGATATTTAGCTGGCAAAGTGTGATTGCTCATTCATCTTTAGTTTGTGTGCTTATTTAACTCTAAAATACAAATCGCATAAATACATATATACTTACTTACATATATGAGCTTAAATGTAGCCCATTCCATTTACAATTTATGTGTAAAGACAATACTATGACACAATCTCTACAACACTTGCTGATTTCYCTAGAGTAATAGGCGTACCGAAAGGCTTCGAATACCGGAATTTTTTACAATATGTAATGGAGCGAAACAATTACAACCGCCGACTAAACATGTAAATTTAACAAACTCGAAATTGTTGATGTTTTACTGCAGTTATATCGTGACGCAATTATGCATTCGTTGAGCTCGCGCGGATTAACAGAGAATTGGTATTGTTGCTTGCAGACAAACACTTACTTTTTCAGTTTTTAACCTAGGTAAGGCGCTTTCGCTTCATTACACCAACTTCCCACCACCTCTACAGGGCAATATTGCAGTTAATAGCCGGCTGTGGCTGCTGAAAAAATTAAATTATATGTGTACTTAAAATGAAATGTTAAGAAAATTTAGCAATCACCAATCACCATTTTGAAATGAGTAATTCACAATAAAAACTTTCGAAATAATACAAGTAAATAATAGGTTGTCAAAACAGTCTTTCGGTATTTTTATTGAATTCTCAATTGTTCATAAAATTTTTTTTGATGACTCATTGCCAGCTCTTGACCTGCTACTATGCCGCTCTCTTTCGACCAATTCAGCAATTTTAGCGCAATTTTCGACGACAGGCCTTTCGGAGCGTGGCGCATCTTCGACCACCTCTACACCAGAATGAAAACGTTGAAACTATCGTTTTGCGGTGGAAATGCAAACTGTATCGGGTCCATAAACTGCACAAATTTTATTGGCGGCTTGAGATGCATTTTTGCCTTTATCATAGTAGTACTGTAAAATATACCGTATTTTCTCTTTATTTTGCTCCATGTTTGCGACGCTATAACTCACGAATGACTTAAAAGAAACGATAATCAATCAAACAAGTGTTAGCGCGTGAAATGAGCTTTCCAAGAAGGTATAGCATGACCCGATGCGACGAATAAAACTAGAACTACGCGCTCTCGGCGCCAACTAGCGAAAACACCGCAAGAGTTTTTTGACAACCTAATATATGTATGAAACACTAAAGCTGCAAAAGCATATATGGATGTGCTGCACACACGTTATAGGAGAGAGCAAAAACAGCAGTAATCCATGCAGTTGCCATCCAACTGCGGCTGCTGTACAAATAAATACATATATGTAMTAAAAATGAAAACTTAAGAAAATTCAGCAATCAGCAATCAACGTTTCAAATGAGTAATTCATAATAAGAGCTCCAGAAATAATGCAAGTAAATACGCAGACAAAAAGCTTACGATAAGTTCTTTTCGATATGGAAGGAGCCAGAAAAATGGATTAATCGCGTAGGCATTAAATGTCTGAACACTCGGTTTAAAAGCAACTTGGAGTTACCGATTTTCCATTGATCATTGATTATCTGAGTGAGAGCAAGCACCAAAGCAGCTTTCGGCGACCTCTAGAGGTCAAAGCGGCATAGTAGTTTGTGCAGTGCTTTCTCATTTGAATGCCTTTTGCTATTATTAGTGTTTGTTGTAATGCCATCGTCTTCATCGCACGATTGGAAAACCAACTCAATAGCGGATGAGATATTTTTTTTTTGCATATGAGCGGGAGGATATTGCCTTCCGCATCATCGGTGCTACCGTCATAGCAACGGTATGTGCCACTTGCATTGCAGCTCCGTTCAAAGAATGTGTTCAGCGTCRTCTTCTTCTTTAAGTAGTCTGGCCGTCCATCTGCCGAGAGCCTCATTCTCCCATCTTCGTTGCCGTGTTGTGTTTGTATCTTTCTTGATCTGTTCCATTGCGCTTTTGTTATTTTTGGAAGTTTTTCTTAACTCTTTCTTTACATATGCCAGAACGTCAATTGGGGCATTACCGCTTATTACTAATATTGCATCACCTGACACGGCTCGGTARGCTGATGCAACTCTGAGTGCTGTGGTGCGCTGCACTCTGACAACTACCTCACGCCGGTTTTCTTTTTTACGGATATCTGCCTAGATCTCCGCTAACTTTCTAACTCTGCTAGAGAGAGTTAATGTTCCCAAATACTTTAATATTAAATACTACCATTCATTTACATTTATCCTCTTCATGAAAATATTTCCCTATAAGGAGAGAATAGTTATCAATTCGCAAATGGAGTATAACTAATACTTAGCTCATCCGGAAAATTTTATGCTATCAATGTTCTCCGATGACCGTAAGTTAATACGTTACCTGTCATAAAAACAAGACGATATCACAGTGACAACCTTTGATACAGAAGAATTTAGAGTGAACAAAAAACTTTAAATTATTTTCGATTGCTGTAATTATTTAAATGTAATCCATTGGGATGATGGCAATACTTCAACTGAACCGCCAATTACTAAAGACATTGCGTATAACCAATTGAAGGAGTATTTGGAATAGCATGATCCACCACAATCATACCACACGCTAGGAAGTGAACAATATGTTCAACTTTTAAGCAGTGTTTCTCGACGCGTAACAAAAAAGAATCGTGAAAGTGTTGTGGCTTCAACTAATGACAGTCGAAAAAACTTACCACAAAAGATACAAAGCAACCCAAAAAAGTAATAGTTAATACCTATGACCTTGTCTATGTTTATGAAAATATAGTTTACATTTATTTTATGCTTTCTTATGCTTTCTGTGAGGGAGGTATGTATAGTAAGTACGTTCTAGTTGTTCTTTACTTTCATTATTATTAAGTTCGTAATAGGGAACTGTTCTGAAAAAATATATTARTATGATGATTCACCACAAAATTGATTGTCTGCCTATACTGAGCTGGTTGGAACTGAAGATGATGCGGAGGCGGCTTCAGTTGCTGCTTTCGCTATCAATGCTAATATTGTTATTAGCATTTTGCATATGTTGGCGCAATTCATTTGCTAAATATGCCGCTTGAAAGTCGACAGATAAGCAAACGCAACGCTGTATACTATGTAGAGCTAAGCATACGCAGTTTTATGACATTTACCACACAGTTAGTTGGCAGCCGAGCAAATCGCAAACAGACAGCCTGAATTTCATTCATATACAAGTATATCATATGGATAGGATACTTGTTCACGCRTATAGAGTACGCTTACAGCATATTTCTGGGTATGTATGGGTATGTGTGTTTGCATTTGCTTTTACAAAATGGAAGTTTTAAGCTTCGCATTTGCAATTTGACGCTTTGCACATTGACTTGTTCACCTTGTGAGAGAAATTCTAAAATATATATAACAGTTCGGGTGCCAATTTATTTTTATTAATTACCTAGTTCGAGATTAAAATATTTTTTTCTCAAAATTTCAGTTTTCTTTTGTTAATAGAGTATGTTTGTAATAATAAAAAATTGTAATAAAATATTTAATATTTAAATGAGAAAAATATTGTAGAAATAATGCTCGTTTTACCCGCGTAAACCCATGTAACCCTTCAAAATAAAAAATATAAAAATAAAAAAATAAAAAATAAATTAAAAATTAAATGTTCATACAA
>NW_017534797.1:319475-323998 GCF_001853355.1 Bactrocera latifrons
GGTTGTGAACCGATTTCACCCATATTTGGTGCATGTCTCACGGTGTTAAGAAAATATTATATACCGAATTTCATTAAAATCGGTTGAGTACTTCCTGAGATAYGGTTTTTGTGATTTTAGTGATTTTCAACATAACCTTTGTATAGGAGGGGGGCGTGGTTATTATCCGATTTCTTCCATTTTTGAATCTTATATGGAAGTGCCTAAAAGAAACGACTCTATAGAGTTTGGTTGATATAGCTATAGTAGTTATCGAGATATGTACAAAAAGTTAGTAGGGGGCGGGGCCACGCCCACTTTTCCAAACAATATTACGTCCAAATATGCCTCCCCAATGCAATCCTTTGTGCTGAATTTCATTTTAACACCTTTATTTATGGCTTAGTTATGACACTTATAGGTATTCGGTTTCCGCCATTTTGTCCATTTTGCCCATCTTCGAACCTAACCCATAAGAAGTTATGGAGCCAAGAAATACGTGTACCAAGTTTCATCATGATATCTAAATTTTTACTCAAGTTACAGCTTGCGCGGACGGACGGACAGACGGACATCCGGATTTCAGCTCTACTCGTCACCCTGATCACTTTGATATATATAACCCTATATCTGGCTCTTTTAGTTTTAGGACTTACAAACAACCGTTATGTGAACAAAACTATAATACTCTCTTTAGCAACTTTGTGCACATATGCACTCTCTTTGGCTGCAGCTGACAGCTTGGTTTGGGTTGTTAGCACTTTTGCGTTAGTTGATTGATTGGTGGTCTGCATGTACTGCCGATGGGCAGTTGTGCACTTGGAAGTTAATAAAATAATGGGATCGATTCGCGGTGTCACCCAATGGCAATGACAACAACCGCAAAATATCTGCAGTCAAATTAAACTGGGATTTGGTGTGGCATTTGCAGATATGGATGAACACATCTACATTAGGGCGTGTATATATGTATCTTTTTAAAGTTTTTTTTTTAGAAATAATTTGCAGTGAACAAGTTAAATATGTCCTAAAATGCTAGTTAACTAATAGATAAGGCTTTTTCTCTGGCAAGTAGATACTATGGCWTCTTGGGATCTTTTTAAGCTATATACTGTGATTTCTTCTATCAATAAATGTAGTTATTTTTTCCGTATTTCAAACGTTCGTACCTAATGCATATCCAATATTTCCACCAAACACTTTTTCATATTTGCGGCTGCCTCAAATACGTAGTTACCGCGGTGGCCACTGTTAAGCAGCCGCTTGCATGCACAACCACTCAGATTCATTCGTTTGCATGGCTCATTGCATTTTGCAGACTACTGGATGCGAATTTATGAAAATTATTAATAAATTGCGGCGGTCGCATTGCAAAAAGCGTTGTGCTCATACACACAAAGCTGTACTTGCACACATTTATCGACGATTGCCTACATTTTGGCGCATAATATTCTCATATATACATATGTATTAAGTTGCAATGATTATATCGCTTTGTAGGCTCGTTATGCCATGCATCTGTYGATGTTCACTTCCGTTTCCGCCTGAATAGCTTGAATACTTTTTGGGCAACTATTGGCATATGCTTTATCCATAGTTTTATCCACAAATACATAAAAYATAGTTCCAAGGTATTGGTAGAAATAAAATATACGCAATTTTGGCATATTTTACATACCGATAAAATTTACCGCATAAAGCTTTAGTAATTGATTTATTGGAATTTCATTATCATTGTTTTTGCATTTGTGGTTTTAGAATGAAAAACTATCAAATATGGCTTAAACGTTATTTCTGCTAAGTTGAAATAACTTTAAGGTTTTTTATAAATATTAAAAGTATTTTTTTAAGTAATCAAATATTAATGAAAAGTWAAATTTTATTTAGAAGGTTTTTAACTCAAACGGCAAACAAGTGTGGAATTGGCGATATAAGAGTTACAGTGCCCAAAAAATAAGGTGACATTTGAATTTAAAGGATCAGAAGAACTATTTTTTTAGGTTGGTAGTACTGCCAGTCACACTTATGTCAAATTTCATGTCAAATTATTCATGAGTGTTTGATATAAGTGTCGTTTAGTGAGCTGCTAAGGGTGAGTTTTTCGTTTTATGCGATGTCGAAATTTGTTGAGCAAAGAATTTGCAATAAATTTTGTTTACGGATTCAAATTTCTGCTGCGGATACGTTGAGGATGGTGCAAAAAGCCATTGGTGATGAGGCTATGTCTACAAAAAATGTTTACAAGTGGTATAGTGAGCTCCAAGCCGGCTTCGAAGACGAAGAGCGTCCTGGGCGACCATCAACCTCAACCGACGAAGCTCACGTTCAACAGATCAAAGATTTGGTGTTGAAAAACCGTCGATTCACAATTAGAGACCTTGCTGATGAAGTTGGCAGATCGAAAGGCTAAGCGAATAACATTTTGAAGGATGTTTTGGACCTCAAGCGCGTCAAATCTCGACTGATACCGAAAACCTTGAATTTTTTGGAAAAAGGGTGTCCCGTTTAAGTGTGTGAAACGATGCTTTCCGACTACCAGGGTRTCATGAAACGCATTATAACTGGTGATGAGATGTGGATCTATGCTTACGACCCCGAAACAACCGATCAATCGAGCGAATATCGTGCCAAAAGAGAGCCGAGACCAAAAAAATCGTACCAAAGTCACTCAAAAATCAAGGTCATGTTGACTATTTTCTTCGGTTATCGTGGTATTGAGCATTATGAATTCCTTCCAACCAATCAAACAGTCAAGAAGGAATATTATTTTAACGCTATGCGTCGTTTGCGTAACGCTATCTGCCTAAAACGGCCGGAATTGTGGAAAGACAATTCTTGGTTTTTACACCACGACAATGCACCATCCCATACTGCCCTCGTAATTCGTGATCATTTCGCCAAAAACTCAACCCATATCGTTCCGCAACCACCGTATTCACCTGATCTGGCGCCGTGCGACTTCTGGCTGTACACCAAGCTCAAAAGACCGCTCAGGGGACACCGCTTTTATACGATAGAGTAGAATCAAGCCGCAGCGAAGACGGAACTGGAGGCCATCCCGGAAACTGAAACTACAACCAGTGTTTCGAAGATTGGAAAATCCATTGGCATAATGTACTACATCTAGTGAGGATTACTTTGAAAGGGATGAAATTGATTTGGAAGAATAAATAAAGAATTTTCAAAATAAATACAATGTCACCTTATTTTTTAGGCACAGAAAATTATGTACAAAATATACTACATTGCCTTCATAGTAACGGGTTGAGCTAGTCCACATAATGTTGGGATTATAGTTTACTTTAAAATATTATTCAATTGGTAGATTTGTATTGTCGAAGCACTTGGCCTAGCAGCTCCAACACGTAAACTGTAAACGTATACTTTTCAAAATTGAATTTCTGTGCTTGACGATGATGGTATCCGCAGGCTTAACCTAAAGTAATCGAGATAGATATGTATACATGATCAGCATGACTAGTTGAAATCCGTGTGACTGTCCGCTTGTCGGTCCATGCATGGGTGCATATAATTGCAGATTGGCCAATGTTCTCGGAAATTAGGGGTCTGAGTGGTATGGGAATTAGCTGGGCTGATGGACGATTAGATGTTAGCGAAGTGATCTCCACTATTCCGAATGCCGAACTGCTAGGGTCGTTTGCGCGTGAATTGTTTAAGTGGCGAAGGCGTTTAGCTGTGAATTAGGGTTAGCTTTTGAGATGTGTGCATGGGGTCCAACCACCGGCCAACAGTTTCAGAGCTGTATGGAAGCTCAACTGGTAGTAGTTTCGGGAAACTTAATTCTGATACCAGAGCAGGAACCCTTGGAGTTCGCTCCAACCTGCTCATATAGACTGGCCGCTCGGGGAATATCGGGCTGATTGTGGTTAAAACGGGAAGAACTGACACTTTGTCAATTAAATGTGCAGTTGCATTACAACCGGGAGACGGACCCTAAGCACGTCAAAGGTTTTAGATGGGCCACAAAACCTACCAATGTAGTTAGTTTGTCCGTTCCACACTTGGTACTGAAAATCACTTTCATTTTCATGGCGATGATTAACGCATTGATTTCAACCGCTGAACTTTTGAGCACCGTGTGCATAGTCAATCCGCTACAAGCTGCAACTTGGGTAAAAATTGAGATATCTCAATGAAAGCGTGCACATTCTGAGGTGAAAACTGTAACGAAAGATTCGTAGAGACCACTGCTAAGATCACAAATCGCCATTAACCGAAAGCTTATAAAGCGCCGTAACAAAATAAAGATATAAAGCCGTAATTGCAGTAGCAAGGGGAAATTGTGGGTCAAAACTTTTGAAAAAGTGGGTGTGGCAACGGCCTCTAATTGGTTTAGTATTCATATCTTCTAAACCACTTAACCTAGATTAACTAAATTTGGCCATGAAAAACTCCGAAATATAAGCCCATCCACTCACTTTTAAATGTGCGTTCGACAAAGCAATAACTAAACGATAGAGACATAAAATTTTATATCCGAAATTATATATGAAAGCTTGATAAAAGCCATGATGGACGTGGTG
>NW_017534797.1:324609-334279 GCF_001853355.1 Bactrocera latifrons
GATAAAATTAATAGATACTTCCCCCACTGGCATTTGCTAAACAATACGAAATATGCTTTACAAAAAGCCACATGCGTAAATATGTAAATGTATGTGTCTAACGGTAAAGCTTCRCATATGTACGCATGCGGTCATAAAATAAGTCGAACTGTAATTCTAGTACACAWATACTGTAGTGCACGTGTGTGTGCTTAATTATGGCTAAATAATATGATATATGAGTATGTATAAATAAGCATATGCCGTTGACTTGGTAGGCACACTTCAATTGAGCTGGCCGCAGTTGCAAATCCACTTATGCATCTCTAACATTGTTATCCGTTTCTATGGATAGTCAATTAGACAAATGTGCATACATACGCATATATACAAACTTAATCATATTACTGAATTAGTAAATTGTGAATGAGTATCTGTAGCATAGATCGTAAGCTGAAATTCTACAACCAAGTTGAGCCTTGACAGAAACAATTGGCATTGTGATAAATGTTCRTTAAGATGGCTACACTAGCCGTAGCCGTAAATCAGCTGCAACAATACAACTYTGCAAATGATATTATTGCGGCAGATATTACTGATTTCGTATAAGCAGTGATCGAATTATGAATATTAGTTATGCATAATTGTATGAATGTATGTGTACAGAATAGTAGAAAAWGCAATAATTAATTATTACTAGCTTTTGTTTGAGCTTTATCGGTTATTGTTCATCTTGCCTGTGAAGTTCAACTCAGTTGATAAATGTGTACAATTGGGCTGGTAGGCATAACTGCTGTTTTATTCTGAGTATGTGAATTACTGAAGGGTTTTACTATCAATGCAGTTAATTTATTTACTCAAAAATGTGCAGGTATTAGGTCGACAACTTTGCTTCCGCCTTTATTTATTATTTTTTTGTGTAAATTTAAGGCTTTATTGTACAAAACCGGTCCAAAATTGTTTTCCCTTATTTCCTCAAAACGCAGTGCTTAATTAACACACGAAATACTTTATGATCCGTGTGTTTTTTGTAAACTAACACAAGTTGCTTTACAAAAATTCTATATTTTTTTAATAGCTAAGAGAAATTTTCCCGCAAATGTCGAGAATTCGGCTCAAAAAGTGACATTTTCAGTTGAGCAGAAGTTTGGGATACAAACCGATCTCTAGAAATAGTTTGTTGGGTTAATGTTGACACAAATGTCCAAAGTCGATATAAAACGATTTAATCGACCATTGCTTGACCGTAGAGACATCTATTGGAAAACGGCGGAAGCAAAATTGTAGACCTAACTCCAATGACTGTCTCTTATACACATCTATTTTCCACTTGTTACATACTTGCAAGCATCAAACTCAGTTAAAATCCATCCATTACTTCTCTAGAAGAGCACGGTCTCAAATCTTCGCCGATTGGTTCCAGCGGAGGAAATTACACTGAGACCCTGTAGTAACTTTCAGTTCTGCGGCCATTTGTTTCCTGTCTAAGTAAATGGATCGAAAATAATCCTCAGTTTTTTGTCTTCGATTTCACAACGTGTCTATCATCGACATATTCTTTGTAAAGAATCACCCTGAGCAAATTAGTTAGTGATAGAATATCACATATTGGATAACTTGGATAATTGCATCGTGCCRTTGAACCCATATTTTTTCACATGAGTTGCCACAGTAAAAAGCTAGCCATTTCCTCCCTCTAACTCCGCCACTGTTAATGGYATTTTTTAATAAATAAATGCTAAGTAAAATGTTAACTATAACTGAAATTCCTTGCGCATCATATTTGTAAAATAAATATTAGAACGAAGGTTTCAATAAATACGAAACAGTTTGAATTATATATGATACATATCTATACTACAGGAAAAGTACGTATATTAGTAAATTAGTTAAAAAAAAAATGAAAAAAAAACATACACTTTAAAAAACTTAGTTGAAAAGTGACGAGTTRGAACTTACTGAAATATTTCTTCGCTAAGGAGTAAAATTATGACTTCTCAAGTCTTATTATCTTTATGATTTTCGTAAAGTCCATTACGTAAATAAAAAACTTAGATAGGCCGACTAAGTATTATAAATTTTCTTCTAAATAGTTGAAACCATCAACCGAACGGGCGGTAGTTAAATTGATTATTTTTTATGAGGAGGTTTCAATACAAATTTCAGTAATCATAACACATTACAAATCAAATTATGAGCAAACAATTTTAAGACGTTGCTCATAATTTTAAAATTCGCAATTTATTCTTCAAAATCAATGTCTCCCCCTCAATGTTAAATTATTTCTTCGGAGCAGTCGATTATGATGAATAACCCTAAGTCACACGATGTAAAATCGGGCGAATGTGGTTTTGGGGATCGGTATAGGTTGGAAATTTGGCGAAAAACTTACAAAAAAATTGAGTGATTTCGGGTCATCACCAAAGTCCTTTTGCAACATTGCTCGATGCTCGATGCCAGAAATTTTATTCCGCACAAACAATTTAATGAAATCTATTTATGGAATAATTTCATTCATGCATAATTCGTCGAATGCACTTTATGTACTTCAGAGGAACAMACCTTTAATAAACACTAATTATTATTTTTATGTGAAATTTGACACCAATATCACTGACAGTCAAAACCCAGAAAAAATCATTTCGACGAATGGATTTTCGCGCGAAATTTAAATTAAAAAGTTTTACTATTTTTTGCTCACAGTAGTATTTAGAAGATAGTTTTTTTATGGGAAAATTTCAGTAAAAATTTATGGAATCATAATGCACGAAAGGAAAATTTTCGAAAGGAAAATTTTCGAAACGGCAAATTTTCCTTATTTCGTTTGCCTTGATCGTCATCAAGGGAGGGTTTGTCATCCGAGGCTGGTTATTCCCTTTTCTTTCGGGGTGTTTTTTTTTACGTGACGGGTCCCAAACCCTGCGCACAACCCTATGTAGGGGATGTTTCACCTTATCACTTTATCTCGCCTTCAAACGGATGTTCTCAGGCTACCCAGAAGCTACCCTTGGTCAAAGACCGGAAGTCGTGAGCTGCGTGAGTCATATGTAAAAAAATCGTTTCTGATCACTCCTAAGTGAATGGTGATCAGAGAACTTTCCTCACTTGCATGAACTTCTACACATGACTTCATCCTGCTGTTGTTAACTCGGCTATAATCGAGTAAGCGGTGTCTTCRCCAATTAAAAAGAAGAAGAAGAATTTGCAAATTGTATGCTGATATAATGTTATCGAAATTTCATTTCAAAATGTCAGAAAACTATTCGCAAACTGTGAATACCAATCACATATGTTGCAATTTATTTGCATAATTAATACTTAAATAATATTCAGGATTACCAAATTTCGGTATCATATAAATTTATAGCGTAAAATACAATATTATTGAAAATAATAATATATTCCGTTAGTTTGTAGGCTTTTATAGGATTTCATTGTATCAGTTTRACTCCTAAAATATGCTGCATGCATTTTGTGTGATTTTATGAATAGAGAGCGTTTTCAAAATAGTAATAATAAATGCTTTTAATTTATTGCATTTGATTTAGTTYGTTTAACAGGGGTGCGAATGTAAATTGGGAATAAAAATAATATTCAATAATATTCACTATGTATTCCTACTCAAATGTGATATATTTATATTCATATATTCATATATTCATATAAGCTGTTATAAACTATTTAAGTATATTTAAAATTTGCATATCTCGTGTAGTATTTTCGGTAATTCTGCGTAGAATTTTTGGAAAATGAAATAATTATTCATTGTCACATTGTCACTGTTTCCCSCCGCTAAAATAGTTAATCTATTTTCGCTTTTCTCTCCATTTTTGTCGCACTATATAATGTAGGTTTTTGATAATGTGCGAACAATAAAACCGTAGACAACAAATTTAAGCACACATTGCCTCCTAGTGTCCCAAATACGTATGTATACGCACCCACCCATAGAAATGCGTTGCAGCAGTTGATATCGTTGTTAGCGGCTGGAAAACCGCTTTGCAGCAATGACAATGTCAGCAACGATACGAGTACGTGCGAAATGTGGTTTAGTTCACATTTKATTTTCCCATTTAGTGAATTGTTTCAATGGCTTCAATAAATAAGAAAATATTTCCATGTATACATTACTATTACTATGACTATATGTTTATGTTATATTATATAAAAGTTGTACCATTTTGTGGTTTCCTATTTTTTTAAAGAGAAAAAGYCATAAACTTMAAACTTAATGGGGAATGTTTMTTTTATCATTTGAAAGAACATTTTTTGTCATTAATTTTTCGAAGATTATCTTCTTCAAATATTTTCCGAAGCTATGTCGCAGATRGTGCATCCGTTGAGTCCAATTTTCGACGACTCGTTCAAGCATTTCGACTGATAAGTGGCAAATGACATAAGTGATTTTTTCATCTGAATCGAAGCGGGATTGTTCGCATAGGCTTTAGACCTTATACCCACAGGAAAAAGTCTAACGGTGTGATATCACATGATCTTGATGGCCAATGGACYGACCCAACACGTGAAAATTTGTGCTCACCGAAGTGTTCTCAGATACACTGTGGCGCTTCTTTTTACTCTTGTAGTCCCTGCGCATTTAATGTATACATTACTTTAGACGCTTTTGAGTTAATTTCATATATTTTGTTTGCCAACAGTTTGCATAATTTTTTACTTTTAGGTATTTAGAATTGTACATATGTGTGTGAATATTTAATTAGTACTTAAAAGTACACGTTTTCTGTTTAAGTTTTTTGATCCTTTTTAGTGTTCCCTGTACAACTCCAATAAAATAATAAACTTTTCGAAACAAAATCTGTTTAAGAACAGAAACATAAGGGAAACAATTCTCGTCCGWTCCGTAGACAGCTCCTTTGTTAAATGCTACTTAAGACATTATCTACTTTATTTCGAAATTTTATAAAAAATTCATTTGAGAATAGTTATAGYTTAATGTTAGTGATTTCGAAGAAAGAATCCTCAAATGCAGCACAATGATGGGAATCAGATCAAACCTTTCGCGCGATTTTAAAACAAATGATAATTATAATCTAAACCAAGAAAAGACGTTTGACATGTTTGATGAAGAAAATTTAGAAATCAAATATGAGTGATGGTAGAATGATTCGATAGAGGAAAAAAGAATATGTAGAAAAAATTGATGTGAAAATAAAGAAGCAAAYAGAACCAAAGTAAATATTGCATGCCAGAAATTATTCAAACAAACATCTGCTTAGAGAAAGACAACAAAGTTCAAAAAAATTGCACGGAAACAAAATTGAGATTGAAAGAAGACACACAACTGATGAAACACTATGTATTAACTAAAGCAATAACAGTAACAACAACGATGAATGTTGCAAGATGATAGCGCTCTCCATGCATAATACAATGCAGTGACGAAAAATACAAAAATATCAGCAAAACAATATGTACAAGTGTGAAATGATGGGAGAAAGAAAGAAAAAAATGAACGGATGAACGAACCAACTAGCAGACAAACAAAGAACCATGAAATAAAGGAYAAATACATATTTACAACAGCACAGTAAAGCTACTAAAAGTGGTTACTAGGAAAAGAGTAAACAGAAGAAAATGAGCTAAAGAACAAGAAGGCACAAAATGTCGCTGACATTCGGTTTGTTTGGTGTTTACCTTTGGTTTTTACATTGACGGTAGATATGTGACTGTCGTTATGATACAGAGAGGGAGAGAAAGCCGTCAGGCAACTGATGGTTAGCCAGTTGGTTAAGCGCTAGTAGAAGCAGTGGTCCAAATAGCTGAAAGCCGCCCGTGTTTCACTGTTCCAAAGGTGACTGACAGCTGACTCTCGAACTGAGTACATTGATGACCACCACATTGATTGCTTGCGTGACTGTTTGAAAAAGAATTGGTGGTACTTTCTTTTTTTCCTCCATTTTGACCTTTTCACTTTAGATCCGCTCTCTTGCAAATTGCTCAGTAGAGCCTGAAAGTATGGCATCGTTAGTAGAACATTGACGCGACTACCGCCATTGCTGGTGCTTATGGATTTCGGCGCGCCAGAGTCATCTTTTCTGATCAATTGCACTAATTGCGACTGCTAAGCGACGACGTGGAGTTGGGTATACGTCAAAGATGGTGAGTGTTTACGGAGAGCGGGATAGGTAGAAAGGAGAACAACATATGCAATTAGAATGAGTGAAAATTTGTTGGAATTACATTTTGTGGCGCATTTTGTATTTTTGAACAATTAAAAATGGCAAACGGCTGTTGAAGTAATTTACAAGCTATATTACGGTATTTGGATACATATTTTTTAGTCGAAAATTAAAAGGTGTTTCCATATAAAAAATAAATTTTAAATAATTCAACTTGGAACTCGTGGGCTCAAKAGACCTATGAGTGCGGTGCAATCCGGACCTATTTATCTTAACTCGAAAGTGTCGTGCGCAATTTGAAGCAAACGAAGACGAAAACTATCAAATTACTTGAAGTTGATAAACATTGTTGACCGCAATAACTATTCGCAAATGCATTCGTGACCAAGAATTCGAACAATTCTCAACAAAGATCGGTTTCTTAAATGTAAGGACCCAGTAAACTGAACAACCGGCACTAAAAAGCACCTCGGAATATAAAAACCCCCACTGTATGTATGTGGAAATAAGTAAAAAAAAAAAAAAAGATGAGTAATATTTATTCACACACCTTATTCTTCATGACGTTTGTGTCAACATTTTGTGCTTCATTATTATGAGAACTTCGATTGCTTCCTCGAGCTCTTTGCTGCTTACGACAAATGGTTTGAGAACTGGAAGTAGAGAAGCGGAGATATAAGAAATGAACAAAAAACGATTATATTATGAAGACTTTCGGTTCGGAATAGCTACTGAGACTTAAGCTCTATAAACCGTTAAGCCCTAATTTGCAGATTTTTTAATGATTTTATTAAGGCGGTCTATAAAGCATTTTACTAGATTATTCTATAAAACTGTGACAGTTTTCTTATCCCCATATGGTTTTGAACTATTTTACAAAAACCACCTTTCTAGTGCTTAAAAAATAACTTGGATGGTTGTACATATAAAATCGAGATTTGTCGACATCAGCTCAAATTTTTCTTCTTATCMTTTGCATCCAAATAAATTGAATGAATCGATATTTATCTAAGATCATGGAATTGTACTAAAAAATTATCMACATCAGGATTCTCTACTTTTTTAAAGGAAAAACAACACATTTCAAATTTAATCATACAATGTTTATTATCATTCGAAAGAATATTCTTTGGCAATTATTTTTTGAAGATTATCACTTTCAAATGCTGGCCGCGGCTACGTCTCAGATGGCCTCTCCATTGAGTCCAATTTTAAATGACTCGTTCGATCATTTTGACTGGCGAATGACTTGCGTGATCTTCTGCTCTAAGATTCAAATAGAAGCGGGATTATCCACATAGATTTTAAACTTTACATACCCTCACAAGGAAAGTCTAACGTACGTCCTCACCGCAAGTTACGCTGCATGACCATTCGCTGTCTTTGACGAATCTGCAAAGCTGCAAGACGAGTAGAAGATAATTATTAGTGACATAGTCAATTTTTTTGTCCTAGGGATATAAAATTGAAGAACTGTGAGGTTCTTTCAATGTACAAAATCATAGTATTTAACAAGTAGAGTTTAATCTTAAGCAATAGTATACAAATTAGATATATATTAATGCTTTCGCTTTAACCAAACAAGCTTACACAAGCTTACACATGCCACACATTTTAATATTACTGAGAATACTCACTTTAGTCTACTCCTCTATTTGACATCTTTTACACTTTTCAATCACGCAGGGCTCCTGTACCTGTAAGGAAGAACACGACCAACCAAAAGAAATAAAAGTGAAAGTTATATAAGAAAACAGGGCAACAACATCAAAAACAAAAGAAATGAGTGGGTGGGATAAATGTTCAGTAGCAATTATAAATACAATGATGGACGCGCTTCCAGCTGCGCATACACGAGAGCTGCAGGCGCTTTTTGATAGCCTTCAAAGCGTTCGAAATGGAAAGTACCAAAGCAAGAAACTGTGCAAGAAGTGTGGCAACATCGCGCTGAGTCCATTAAAAGAAACGTCAAGCTGGGTAAGCATAATATTTAGTATTTCTTGCTGTTGTTTTACGTTTTTGTTTTTCCTTCGGAATTTTTATTGTCGTTCGGTGTGTTTCTTTTCTTTACTGGCACCCTGTTGCTAGTTTATTACTTAATTTTCGCTTACCATTATCTTGATGCCATTGTTCTTCTCTGTGCACACCACTATACAGTAACTCATGGTAGCCAAATTCACAGAGGCGGCTGCATGGACTCTAGTCATCAGTGATCCACCTAAAGCAAAATGAGAAATAGTTTATAGAAAATGGTTTGTTTTTGATAAAGAGTAGATAATATTATATAAGCTAAGGAGAAGAAAAGTAAGTGAAGATACTGCCGTTGAAAGGGGGTATTGTTCTTGTAGGGGTATTGGATTTTTGGCAGACATTTTTACAAAACAATGGAATTACGTGGCATTCTTTTCAAATTATTGTAATCGAAAAAAATGGCGACAAGAAACAGACTTAAAAACTAAAGCACGGTGAATGCCACAGGCGACACGGAGGCGAGCAAAGTCAACGCAGAATTTAATTGCCTAAGTGGCTACGCTGCT
This sequence comes from Bactrocera latifrons, assembly GCF_001853355.1. NCBI lineage: Eukaryota > Metazoa > Arthropoda > Insecta > Diptera > Tephritidae > Bactrocera > Bactrocera latifrons. Next base: position 333,266 of record NW_017534797.1, read on the forward strand.
GCGGCGATGTGAAGGACGAAATCAAAGTGAGCATGTGAATGCTTCACTAAATATTGAAGCAGACGAACAGAACCACCGCTTTGCCGGTCGATTTTGTAGGTAAAAGAGTTGCATTTTCAACACGCTTGAAACTTGCCAAGTGGTGTGCGTCCCACTAGTGTACGTTGGTAGCACACCATAGACGGCGTGGCATTAGCCGAACAGAACGCGCACGATCGTGTCACCTTTCAATTATTGTAGCACTCAAGCGCTCTAAGCAAAGAAATCAATATATTATCTGGTTGCTGAATCAGATTGAGAAAATGTTTTTTAGTGGCACGTGTGACGGGTGCAAGTACAGACAGCCCAACATGGTCGTCGATATATAACTTCATGTCATCCCTCTAAGAAATTTAAAGTTGAATGTTGTTTGTAAAGATATTACAGAAGCATAAAACCGTTTGCTATGTATAATGCATTGTAATTTGACTTTTACGATTCAGTAGTCACACGATCTGAAACAAAATACCAGTGAGTAAGGGGTAAGTTGGTAAGCAATAGAACATTTTATACTCTTGCAAATTGCTAGAATGAAAGCCAGAGAAATACTTTAAGATGTAAAACGTCAAACGGAGGAACGGAATTTAAGCAATTTTATTTCCGGTCAAAAGCCAACTCTAGATACGGAAATCCACAAATTCGATAACGAGAAGATTGAATAATTGTGCTTGGATTTGGGCAATTTTTGGTCATTACTTGGCATACTTTAAGTGCATTATCCGTACTATGTTGTATCCTGTCAATTAGGGTGATTAAAAAAAAAAAAAATTTTTTTTTTAATTTGGTACTCTGAAAAATAGGTTCCTAGATACCTCTAAGGAAGCCTCTCCAAGAATGAGGTCTTAATTGTAACGGGAAGGTCCTTCTACTTACAGTTTTATATTTTTTTCTTATTATCAGATAGAAAAATTTATATCTCGCTTCCAACCACATCCAAAAATATTTTGTTCCTGAGATTTTGTTGAAAATTGAATG
>NW_017534797.1:334459-337437 GCF_001853355.1 Bactrocera latifrons
GAATATCTCGTAAACGTTTAACTTAATCGAAAAATCATATCAGAGCATTTTTATAGAGCAGTCAATTTCCTACAAAACTATGAGTTTCATCATGCGATGTATGATGTATGAAACAATAGAAATTTGCATTCGACCTGTTATCACCGATGCTTGGCAGGTTGGCAAGTAATGCGTTTGTGGGAGGTATGGATGTGAGGCAAATGCCGCTTACAAACTCGAGATGTCTAAACGCGTTGTTAGTGTACGAAAACTTCTGTATTTGCACGAGCTTTGCAAACAATACTTCAAGGTGGCTAAAGTAGGTTAAACTCCACATGCAAAACAAGGCAGCAACTTGTGATCGATATTTTTGCCAACATTTTTGTTTCCAGTGTTAGCGGTGTCGCGCTAATTCCTAATGTCTCCTGTAGACCCATCAAAAGACAGTAATGACAGCATTAAAGAAGTTGCGGCAGAAAATCTTACTTTTTTGTCCACAGTATATGTATATACATTAAAAATGTATAACATTTGAATTGTTTATACTCACTTCAAGTTCATTTTCCAAGTCGAAGACGTTATTCGCTGTGTCATCGAAAACTTGACTGGTGTTGAGTTATTTCATCACTGATGTATTCTCAATGAAAATTGTCATCTGAAAATGGAATAAAGCACGAAATGAAAATAAGCACAAAAAACTAGAGTAATCAATTAAAAAGTCTTAGTAAAATTGCTTAGCTTTCCCATTTACAATTAGTTTAAAAAGTTAAAATCTACCTCAACACTCAACACCAAAGAAAAATTCATACAACACTTCAACGCGCTCAAGTTCACATTGGCATAGAAACATAAAGAGGCTTACTTGGTTTTATTACACCGTTATTGCGCCATTACCCTTACATTTATTATACTAAGTTGGGCTTTGTGGTTACTTTTCTTGCTTTTGAATGTTGCTTAAAGTGTTGTTGTTGTTTTTGCTGGCTTTTMAATAATTGATTTTTGTCGTTTGCTGTCAGTCAGYAAGTCTGTCACGTTGTCGCGGTTCGGATGAAAGGATGGCTTCCATCGAAGCAGAAGCAGGAATAAGGGAGTGTTGGTCGGAAAAAGTTACCACGAGCGCGACCGGGTCGACTGTCTTAACATCGGTGCGTTGTGAAAGTCGTGCTGAAGCGTTTTAATGCCGCATAAAACAATAAACCCACGCTACCGGCTGTTAAGCAACATGTAGGGCGAAAACGTGCACAGAAAAGAGGCAACAAAAATATAAATGCGGTAGGATAAGAAAAAGGCTTGAGTAAAATCAATAAAATTGTGATGTCTACAAAACGGGTAAATGATAGCTAGAGGACTTAGGCAACCTGAGCTAAGCAGAGTTGAGCCAAAAATAGAAGTTGAGTCTCAACGAAGCAGTATTTTGAGCTTTAGATAAAATCTGCTCATACATACTTTACACATACTTTAAATAGAGTAAATAGAGAATACTATAAATTCAGCAACAATAATGACTTGATTCAAGCTGGCTACTACTTCAGCGTTTTCTTGAATTATTCACACAAACATATTCACGCAAGCATACAAATACAAACATAGATTTGTACGTACATACATGTATTTCATTGAGCGTTTGGTACTTTTTTTATTGCGTCAGTGGTCTCATCTGACATCTACCGTTATTTTTTATTCTTATGTGATCGTCAGCTTGACGACTTTTGTAGAATTGACTATTGGTCTCTCTGTATGTGCTTATGTACAGATGTATACACATTACAGATGCTTCTTCTTCTTGCTGCCAATTGAAATGCTACAGCTGTCATTTGTCTTTTTTGACAATTTCCGGTAATTGAGATTGAAAGTTAAAGTGTTTGTTGCGAAGGTAAATATATATAATAGTATAATACTTGATAAACTTTGTATACAGTCGTAAATATTTTCAAAGGACCTCCTAAGTATAAGCATACTAAACCGAATATAAGAAAGGAGTAAAGAAATATGCTCTTTTTAGTGCAGTTTTGTCAAATAAGAATTTAAATATTTGTTAGCGGAATTTTTTCTTTAACGAAGGCGTACAGTTTATTTATTTGATATGGAATCTTCTATAGATCTCCCATATTTCTGCCTTATGAATATGATTTTTTCCAAAAATATGGCAATTTATTGCATGAATGGAAGCCAGAGAAATACCTTAAGATGTAAAACGTCAATCGGAGGAGCGGAATCTAAGCAATTTTATTTCCGGTCAAAAGCCAACTCTAGATACGGGGGTCCACACATTCCGTAAATAGGAGCTTGAATAATTTTGCTTGGATTTGGACAATTTTTAGTCATAAGTTGGCATACTTTAAACGTATTATACTTCATGATATAAGTCGATGTTGCTGGCTGTGTCGCGTTAAACCCATGGTTTTCTCCGTTTAGGTTTCTTAAAATAAATCCTTTTTTCATCACCAGTGACAATTCGATGCAAAAGTGATTTTCCGTCGTATCTTTGTTGCTAAATTTTACAAATAAAAAAATCCTTACGTAAAATTCTTACGGTTTTGCGTTTGACTTTCATTCAATTCCTTTCCATTCATTCTTTCCCATAGCACTAAAACGATCCGAAATTTTAGCTTGTGCAACATATAATTGGCTAAAATTGGCTTTTCACTCAAAGTATCATCTACATCCAATATTGCTTGCAGTTCGACATCCTCAAACTTTTTTGGTGGCCTTCCACTTCACTCTTCATTTATCACATCAAAATCTTTATCTCTAAACAACTGGTACCATCTTTTGAATGTTGCTTCTAATGGAGCAGGATCACCATGTATCTCCAAAAGCATTCGATGCGATTATGCAGCATTTTTCTTCAAGTAGGATCAATTAAGAAATTAATGCTTTCCTCAAATCTTCACTTTTTGGTACAAAATTTTTAATTTTTAACACAATGATCAAAATAGTGTTGCAAAGAACCATCGCAAAGTATGCAACAGGCGCTTATATGCGGTGTTCCTGCCATT
>NW_017534797.1:337537-339324 GCF_001853355.1 Bactrocera latifrons
AGCTTTAAGACAGTCTATGGTATTTGGATGAAACAAAAAAACATAAAAAAAGAGTATACTGATATGAAAAAAGCCGCCATGGCATGCAACAGTCGGCAGGACATATCAGAAATACAAGTGCTGAATAAGAATTTTTGTGAATGCTGCCATCAGCTGCGAAAATCTTACAATTGCAAGCAATATAAAATTTACTATCACTGCCTGGGTAAAAGGAAAGTGAAATTACTACTTAAGTATCTATTACAGAATTATTCTATTACAATGATGGAAGGCGATAAATGTTATAAAAGGAAAGTGGTTGGCGTTGTTTGTGTTTTGAAGTTTTGAAGGTGTAGTTTATGTGGTACGAGTAKAAGGTTACGGTAAAGGTTTCAGAACTGGATGCCATGACAGCTAATAAATGATGATGGTAGAAAATTGGTGCAATGGAGCAGGTCAAGATGATTTGGCAAAGGTTGTCTTATTTGATTGTCAAATTTTGTTTACAGCTGGCATTACATTTTAATAAAGGTGATTTTATATAAAATTAGAAATAGTTATTGCAGTTATGTTATGAATTTCATTTCACAGCCTCTACTTAGCTCGTCAAACTTCACACAGCGACGACTCAACTACTGTAAATCGTCTGAAAAGTACGTTCTCTATAGATCTACAGAGGATGTCTCGCTGACAGTGAATCAAATTTCTTGAGCTCTCCAAAGCAAGTCTCCTTAACGTTAACTAAGATTTGTGTTCGGTAAGTGACTTATTCAAGTTTGGAAACAAACAGCAGTCACACCATGCTTAATCTGAAAATATAGAAGTTCGTTGTCTAATTCAACCAATGTGGCGACGGCGGTGTTATGAGCCGGTATGTGGTCGCACTGGGAAAGCACTTTTTCGGATCGGCTAAATAATACATCAGCTGAATGAACGGTCTGCCAATATGAAATCGGGATCTTTTAACTTATCATGTTCATAATGCCTGAGTACAGCTGATCAATAACTGAAATCCACTTTCCTTTACATTACTCACTACAGGCGCAGATGCCTTTCATTTTCATTTCAGCTTGGATGCCTGCTAACAATATGCTCATACATGTAGAGGACATACAAATGTATGTACATTACCATAAATTTGTGCAGACGCATAGACATAGCGTGGTGCCAGAGTTATAGAGTAGTCCTTTCGGTCATACCAAGGCAGCGCTGCTGTTCGCTGTGTGGCAAATATGTATACTTTGCTACATCTACAAATATATTTTTGTCTGTGTGTATGAAGGKCATACCAAAATAACTTACATCACCTCATTTACCATTCCGGTAATTATTAATTTATGAGTTGAAACAGTTTCAATAATTCATTTCGCATGACGCTTCGGCTCGACCGAATACCAAAAGTGTTGCTGAACGAAGAATGTGTCAAGAAGTTCGATAAAAGTGAAAAGTTGAGAACGCTGAAGGTGGCTGGTGGTAGTTAGTTATAAAATAATACATGAGGGTGAAAGCAAACGGAAAAGGACATTACCGGTATTCAGAAAGAAAGAAAGCTAGAAAAATAATATTACCGCAAAAAAAAAAAAATATTATTTTTTGTACACACACTCACACACTGACAAACAAAAATATTAGTTTACATTTTGAAAGTGTGTCTGTAACTTTTTCCTCCAAACAGTTTATAATTTTATCTCTCGTGAGTGAATGTTGTTGCATATTAGATATTCTCGAGCGTGTGTCTCCTTAGGTGTACAAGCAAATAAAACTTCGCTTGCCGCCTATAAGCATGCAACGTGAACACACACGCATTT
>NW_017534797.1:339344-346467 GCF_001853355.1 Bactrocera latifrons
AAAAAAAAAAAAAAAAAAAAAAAAAAAAAAAAAAAAAAAAAAAAAAAAAAAAAAAAAAAAAAAAAAAAAAAAAACATGAGGAAACTTGAGAAAGGAGCGACCCAGCGTATAATTCTAAATGGTCACGCGTCATAGCCTTGACCAGGGACGAAATAATTAAAATAGTCCACATATACAAATGTGTGTACTTCAGCACAACTAAAAGCAGGTAAAAATATATGTCTTTAACATAAAAGTGTGTACTGCTTTGGTATTTGTGTTGTACGCTTTCCGCGTACCTCGTGGCATCCCATTTTGATGGTCTTTATTTGACAGCAAAGTTAGCAAAGGTTGCGCTGTCTTTCAGTCAATTTGAGTGCCATTTTTTGCTGTTTAATCAAAGCTCTATAGTGATTGTTACAGTGATCGGATTTAGTTCAAATATGCGCCGTGTCGATCGATAATCTATTTCCGTGCTAGGCGACAACTTCTTAATACCCCCAAGTAGAAGCCTCCTCCTTATTTGCGAACAACTCGGACAGTCACTTTTCMCAAGCCTTTTTGAGTTCTTCACAAGCCACTTTTGAGTTCAACTTTACATGAACAATGGTGTTTGCCATGGACATATGGTGGATGTGATAAAACCTCCTATTCGAGCTCCCGTAGTTTTTTACGAATCATCAACAAAGTGTGTGGTCTGGCGTTGTCTTGTTCGAACACTACACCCTTCCCGTTGGCCAATTCTGGACGCTTCTATTCGATCGCCTGCTTCAAGCGGTTCAGTTGTTCGCAGTAGATGGTAGAATTAAGGCTCTCGCCGTAAGGCAGCAGCTCATAGGGAATTATTCCCTTCCAAGCCCACCAAACACACAGCAAAACCTTCTTGGCTGTCAATCCGGGCTTGGCCACTGTTTGAAATGATTCTGTGGCCTTCGACCACGATCGTTTTAGCTTGATATTTTCGTATGACACCCATTTTTCGTCGCCAGTCACCATCCGCTTCAAAAATGGGTCGAGTTCGCCCGCTTCAGCAGCATATCGCAGGCGTTGCTCCGGTCTAGAAGGTTTTTTGCGTCAAATCATGCCACATCCAAACATCAAACTTTTTTGTGTATTTAGCCTTCTGCAGATGGTTTAAAATGGTTTGGTGACTAACTTCCATCTTCTGGGCGATATCACGAGATGCCACATGCCGGTCTAACTCGATGTTTTCCAAGATTTGATCGGTATTTGTTGTCACAGGTCTTCCGCCGGCGTCATTTTCACCTGCTCTGAAACGTCGAAATCATTCCTCTGCAGTTCGAAGTGATAGAGTACCATCTTCTGAAACACCATTAATCTCACGAAGCGTTTCTCTATCGGATTTTCCTTTCCGGTGTTAGTGAACTCCATGTTCACACATCTATAACTGTTGAACGCAATATCGTTTTTTTATGATATGTCAAGATAATAGCTCTGTAAGCTGTAACCTCTAACCTAGAAGCTTTGTATCTTTATATTTAGAATGGAAATAGTCCGGAAAGCGCGCCAACTTTACTTGGTTAAGAACTACTAAAAATGCGAACCAAAACAACTTAAAAACCCGCATGCGAGCAGCAAATCAAATCACACAAAATTTAAACAAAACAACAGCAACTTAAATGCAATTATTGCAAAGTTCTAACTGTCGCATTTACCATTACTGACATTTAGTTAAAGCGCTTTGAGTATTTTGTCACCCACAGTAAATGGTTGAAGTCAACAAAAGCTAACAGCACCCATGCCCGCCCATTCATAAACTACAGCAACTAAGATGGTTCGATGTTCTATATACATTTGTTTGCCTGTTGAACAGTCGGTCGCCGTCATTGCCACTAAACTACTAATCACCTAAAGTTTAGTTCTTTGGAAAAAAACTCTTCAGATGTGTGGGAATTTGAGAATGCATTAGAATGGTATTAACAACGCCGCCAGACATTCTGATCCGCTACTTACATTCAACGCTTCGTCTGGCTTTCCGCAATTTACTCATTACTTTTTATTTAGTTTAGCTTTTTAGGGCCGTCCACCGCGAGAGTGAGTAAAATATGGGGAAACCGTATACTGATTTCTTGCCAACTAGACAATTCTCTCTTCTCTGCTCAGTCCACCATTTTTCCAAAAGTGGAAAATTACAGTTGAACCTCGCTTATCTTTCACTTTTTGTGTGACTTGTCTAGTCSSYTGWCAGTCTGCTTGGCTGCTAATAACTAGGTAGACTGCAACAATTAATGCGAGAGTAAAAGCAACAAAAATAATAACGATTAGTTTATGAGCACTTATGTCAATTAAGTAGTCTCAGGTTAGGGTAGTTGCTGTCAATATGATTTTGTTGCTTGTCTGTATAAGTGTATGAGTGGCGTTTCCAATGCGATTTCATTTACTTTCCTCCTTAATTTCTTTTATAGAAAAAAGTATCATTGACATTCCTAAAAAAAATAAACGGCAATGTGGAAAAAAATACAGCGTTTAACGGTTTTGAGAACTAACCGGACAAAGCTGAGAGTTAAGGCGTTAATTAAAGTCGTTATCTTTCATAGACGTAATATTATAAAGTATATAAGCCGAAATAAAAATCCATTAGTYTCGTTTCTCTTTGGCATTCAGAAGTTTCAGGATTACATCTTCTTCTTCTGCTTAAATAGTAGAGTGTGAGCTAAAATGCGTATTTTCTAAAAATTCGAACATCAAAAAAACGAAAATTCCGGATTTAAATATTCTGTTTAATTATGACCTTCTGAATCGAATCTGTTTAAATTATATATATTTTTGAACATTAAAACAACTCAGTGCCTTYTAAAAAGTTTCCTTGCTTATTCATTTGGAGATTAGACGGGTTCTATCAAATAACCAAGAATAATACCTCTAAGTAAAAATATATTCCAATGAAAAGTAGATTAGGTTCCATAACTTACAAGCTATTAACGAATGTAAAATTTTTTGACCGAGACTGTTTGTTTCAGTTCCCTATAGTTCTTCTAATTAAGCTCAGTAGCAATTTGGTTGGCAGAAAATTTGTCATCGAAAAGTTTTAGYTTGGAAAGCAATATAAATGATGAAGCAATTTAAGTTAAATTCCTAACAACTTACTTAAAGAACAGATCGACGTAAGATATAGTCGCAAGTAGGCACTCGGCACTTGTGTTGCACACAGCTGCTCAGGCTGCAACAGTGGATTATGTACTTACTGTTCACAGAGTAAATATTTGGTCAACTACTTTTGAGGATCTTGATTTGAACTTTATGKTTAGTTATAATCTTGTTGGAAATAATAACTTTCTATTCTTCCCTATAAGACAAGAATTTATGACTATATTTCACTACTATTCAATAATCAATTTGGGAAAAACATGACAGCAGACAAGAATTTCAAAATCCCATCACATGATTGCTAAATCTTATTCTTAAGTTGGGTAAAATTTTGAAATCCAAATTTCGACAATCAAAAAAATGTTGAACATTGTATTATGCTTCTCCGAGTACCCTTGTTGGTCGTTGACACGTAGGTTGCCTTTTATATTTATATTATAACTGTGCCCAAAAACTAAGGTGACATTGTATTTAATTTGAAAATTCTTTATTTATTCTTCCAAATCTATTTCATCCCCTTCAAAGTAATCCCTTCCCGACGACACTATACACTTTTCGGGATGGCCTTCAGTTCCGTCTTCGCTGTGGCTTGAATATCCTCTATCGTATAAAAACGGTGTCCCCGGATCGGTCTTTTGAGCTTGGTGAACAGCCAGAAGTCGCACGGCGAAATGATCACGAATTACGAGGGCAGTATGGGATGGTGCATTATCGTGGTGCAAAATCCAATAATTGTCTTTCCACAATTCCGGCCTTTTTAGGCGGATAGCGTTACGCAAACGATGCATAATGTTAAAATAATATTCCTTATTGACTGTTTGACCGGTTGGAAGGAATTCATAATKCTCAACACCGCGATAATCGCAGAAAACAGTCAACATGACCTTGATTCGCTCGATTGATCGGTTTTTTCGGAGTCGGAAGCATAGATCCAAGCCTCATCGCCAGTTATAATGCGTTTCATGACACCCTGGTAGTCGGAAGGCATCGTTTCACACGCTTCGGTGCCAGTCGAGATTTGACGCGCTTGAGGCCCAAAACATCCGTCAAAATGTTATTGGCTGAGCCTTTCGATTTGCCAACTTCATAAGCAAGGTCTCTAATTGTTAATCGACGGTTTTTCAACAACAAGTCTTTGATTTGTTGAACGTGAGCTTCGTCGGTTGAGGTTGATGGTCGCCCTGGACGCTCTTCGTCTTCGAAGCCGGCTTGGAACTCACTATAGCACTTGTAAACATTTTTTAGACATAGCTTCATCACTAAAGGCTTTCTGCGCCATCGTCAACGTTTCCGCAGCAGAAAATTGATTCCGTAAACAAAATTTAATGCAAACTCTTTGCTCAACAAATTTCGACATCGCAAAAAACGAAAAACTCCTCTTTAGCAGCTCACAAAACGACACGTATCTCAAACACTAATGAATATTTTGACATGAAATTTGACATAAATGTGGCTGACAGTACTACTAACTTAAAAAAAAAAAATTCTCCAAATCCTCCGACTCGCGCAGTTTAAATTTAAATGTCACCTTATTTTTTGGGCACCGATTTTAAAAGTCATCCTTCGTACAGTCGTAAAGAAAGTGTCAACGTTTTTCGACAGCTGAAGAGGCGGTTGGCATTCAAAAGGCATGATTTGAAGATTTTTCAAACAGAGTAGCTATAGTGCTTCGGAAGTTTTTTCAAACGCGTGTAAAAGTGATTAGATCATAATAAAGAATATTTTGAAAAATAATAAAGCGAGTTTCGATGATTAACATTAATTGTTGTTCTCAAGTTCCGAAGTATAAAAAGCAACCCTCGTACGAATACATTTAAGTTCCAGTGGATGCATGACGTTGCAGCAAGGAAACTTTGCCTTGTGTCGCTTTGCAATCTCGACGGAAAGAGAAAACTGTTAACTGTGAACGAAAAAGTACTGGTACTGCAACATGTGTATGTACATATTACATTCGATAAAGCAAAATCAGTGCTTACACTGCCACATGAACTGAATGCCAATGAACTCTCATGCATAGAAGTTGTGAAGAACAACTGGCAAAACGACTGACACATGCAACCCATTTAAAAGCACGCAAATCGATTTTGCAATGCTTTTTGCTTTTTGTAAAGCTTGCACTTGGAGTGTTTTAAGTTCACAGTCGTTTTTGACCTTTAGATATTAAGTGCACTTGAAAAGTTGTCATATCGAAACACTTGAACTTTAACATTTCAAATTTTTAATTATTCCTGCTATGCAATATGACAAAAAAGTAAAAAAAAATAAAACGTAAACTATTTAATTAACCATTAAAAGTTATGTTCTAGCCTTTAAATTAATCCCCACCAGACGTAATACACTTACGTCGACGATTTTTCTAGTCCTCGAAACACTTTTCATAACGACCTTTTGGTTCCATGAAGCGGCAATTTCTATTTGGGGAACAAGAAAAAATTACACGGAGCTCAATCTGATGAACACGTTCAATGCTCGATGATACTCATTGAGATTTTGGTTTTTGTGCAATATTCATGAGTTTATTTAATGTAATGAAAAATGGTATTTATATGTAACTTGATACTATAAATCTTTACAGTTGTCTATATCTTTACTTTCTTTCCATAACTCTACTCCCTTCAACGACACTTCCTTACAAAGCTTTATCGTTGTAAAATTTCTAAGAGTTGCTTTCAACCTTTCCGCTCAAATCGAATACTTTTGCTTGTATTTACACATACATATGTACATATGTGCATGTCAGCTCGTTCATGTGCATATCCTTGATTTTTATTCTTRAGCGTACCACTTGGACAAATTGGCTTTGAGATTTAATCTTCCTGCAATGGTCAAAGCTTTTAGTTAACACATGTTACATGAAAAGGAAAAGGAAGGAAAGGGGAAATGAACAAACACAAATTGAATTGTGCGTAAAAAAGTGTGGTGAGTTAAAAGACAAGCATTTATTTGCACACGATTCAGTCAGGTGGCAAACTACCGGATGCACGTTTTCYAAATGGAAAGTGAAATGAACAGTTTAAAGTAAACCAAAGGGTAACTTAGCCACAATTCATTGATTTCAATAAAATATTCTGTGGTGATTCAACTGAATATAAATCACTGACAACACGMAGGTAAAACCAAAATCAGATAGAAAATACCATTGGGTTTCGTTCAGTGAAGCGTGATGGTCGCTTTTTGTCTTCCACCCATTAACTCATCATACTGAGTGTACTTATGTGAAGTGTCTTTCTTGTATTACAAAATAACTTTTTCAGTACGATTTAATTATAGCCAATGTATTGGCCTCATTATTCCGACAGCAAAGGACAAATGATTAAGTTTCCTCYAAAAAACGAAAATGAAAATATTTCACTTTGGCCAATTTAATTTATGCGTAATTTYCTAGAACATGATTTGTCGAAGTTTGAGATCACTCTGTTTGTGCATTAGAGTGACCAGATGTCACATTTTCAATATAAAATAAAAGCYTCTTTGCTTTTATTTAATACTCGAAAAGGGATTATAACGGAGTAGTTGTAAAAAACCACATCGTGGAGGGTTGAGGTTTTATTAAATATTATGCGAGGAAAAGTATATTCGGGCTTATTCAAAATAAAGTTTTTTTTCGAATTTTAGTTATCCACAGATTTGGTCCAAGGAAGAGGACATAAAACGACCTCAAGCTGAAATTCCTGTGTACAAACCAAAATTACATCACCGACTTAGGTTACTACGCCCAGATGGTAATTTTTGAACTTCATGGCTGTAAAAACAGGTGATGAAGAGAATTTTATATAAAGCTTATTTCAAATAAATTATGCACTCGGAGGTTAACTATCTGCCTGAGAGCCATATTTAGAACTCTAAATTGTAGCTATTCATTGTAGGTTTTTCGAATAGCTGACTTTTAATTTTAACATCTTTATAAGAAACAAGTAAGGAAGGGYTAAGTTCGGGTGTCACCGAACATTTTAATGATAATCGAGATTTCGGGCGTGGTTGTGAACCGATTTCACCCATATTTGGTACATGTCATCACGGTGTTAAGAAAATATTA
>NW_017534797.1:347332-355673 GCF_001853355.1 Bactrocera latifrons
TTTGTTGCGAGAGTATAAAAAATGTTTCAAGGAAATGTCATTGAATATAAAATGCAATTGAAGTGACTTACAGTAAATTGTTTAGATTCTCTAGAAGTAATGTTTAAWACAATAAACAATTCTTTTATGACAGTAAATTTTATTTAACTATTATACCATTTAATATAAATTTCTTCTCACCTCTGCACTTCTTCCAATGTTTATGATTCCTTTAAAGAAGCTGGTCATCCTAAACATTACAACATTTTTGTTATTCTGTTGCCACACTCTGGTGACACAAGGCTGCTCGTCTTATGTTTTTCCTTTCTTTCATTTTAATGGCTAAGCTTTACCATTTCATTTGCGTTTCTGCTTTTTGTCATGCAATTTTCAGTTACACGCAACGAAACAACGAAAAACTAATTTATCATGTTGAAAAATTACGTAAAATGTTAAATAGCAAAAAAAATACGAACAGAAAATTTAAGAAATGAGAGATGCGCAGAAGGCAACAAAAGAAAAGTCAGCAATTGAAAAGGCAAAACAAAGAGTCGAAGTAGTCAACACTTGAAAGAGATTGAAGATTTTTCGAATTCTTTTTAATACGAAAAGTCAATGTTAGGCATGAAAAATTTGAAAAAGTTTCAGTATGAATAATCACACTAATACATTCAATTGCACATTCTCTCTGCAAATTTAGTTTGGAGAATTTACATAATGAAAATGCTTCTCATCAGTCAGTAGTGAGTTTAAATGGGCAAAAAAAATTTTTTGGGTTAAACGAAATATGCAAGATATTGTAAACATAGATTTCACTTGAGAAAAGTGTACTTCTCTAATCATAGTTCACTATGTGTAAGCTGCACAAAGCAACTGAACTATTTATAGTGTTTAAACTCTCAAGGATCGTATTGACTGATCCAATTACATGAACGATCCCTTCCAGGTCATGTAAACTGTTTATTTCAGATCTGAACTATATCTAAAATTTATTTTGGCATATAATAACAACAATACCCATATAATATATAGGCAGTAGATCTAGTTTGTATCTTAGATTCCCGAATTGATGAGAAGATCAACTCCATTTATTGGAATTTGCTTCCTTCATTCTCACTCTCACTCCATCAGTAATGTCGTACTGGTTCTAATGTGCCAGAACTATTCACGAAGAGTTTGAAAGGTCCCCACATTATCAATATTAAGAAATCGGAGTTCTGTAAGTACTAGTTGTACTTGTAGACATTCTATAGCGCTCTTGAATTTGTCTATCAAAGGTATTGGTTTTAAAGTGTCGATTATTGTTTAAGAATCTTTGCCTATAAACTAGCATATAAACCATTTTAAGCATTGTTTTTTTTTTTTTTTTTTTTTTTTTTTTTTTTTTTTTTTTTTTTTTTTTTTTTTGACAAATAGAATTAGTTAACTACTAACCTCTCAATCTTTTGGCGCTACCGCCGTCGATACACAAACTGCCACTTCCGCTTTGAAGTGAGTCAAACGACGGGCAGGAGCACCATGAGCACCAACGCAAACATATGTTAAATATGTTTTCTAGATAATGCTTGTGTTTTCTCGTTTTTTGATATGTAATTATTTGATTATCTGTTAATGATGATAGTACTTCTAACTTAAATAGTGGTTTGCCTTTGAAGGTCACTTCCCCTTGAAACCTATATGTAGATTTTTTTGTTTCTTTCACATTAACCTTGCTTCCTTGTTAGTCATTAAAACTACTAAATCGAAAAAAATCCTCTCTTAATCACCATTTTTCGAACTTCATTTATTCATAAACAGATACTAATATATATGTAGGTTCTCACACTTCATGTGTGAGTATCAAATACATATCACAAACCATGATGCGACAATTTAATTTCAGTAAACTATACATCTACATAGGCGCGATTCACTACACAAACACATGAGGACTTGATGAATGAACTTATTGACAAAGTCGATAAAACTTTAGTAATATGTAATGTGTAGCAAGTGCTACTAAACTAATTTAACTAACTTCTAATTGCGGTCTCTCTCCCACTTCGGTATGGCGCTCAAATCTCTGCAATTGACACTTCAATTAAATGTTTAAACGAAATCGGATTGCGTTGACTAATTGGCACATTGACATTGTCGAGGAAAGTCATTGAAATGAAAACACGCAAATTAACAAGAAATAAAAATAAAGAAATAATATARAAGTGTAATGCAAGAGCAAATGCAATAAAGAAATCAGCAACTGGCTTTCGCTAACACTGAAGCACAGTATAATGTGGATTTACAAAGTTGTTGACTAGTCGAGTAATCGTAGCGTTATGTCACATTGTGCACCTGAGCTGAGCTATGGGCTCAGCGCTGCTTATTAGCTATAATTACAGTWGCTGGASKTGTGGTGAAGGCAATTGACTTGYGGCAAGATGCGTGCTCATCAACAAGGCACACAAGTTTCTTATGGCTATAAATCGCAGAACGTGAAATACGTTAGCAGTTCAGTATGYACTACATAACTCTATATACATACATACTAACAAGTATCTGAACATATACAAAACAAAACAAATATATGTATATATTATTTATTTATGAAGTACGTAATTACACGTGATTGCAAAGTTACACTACACTCACACATACRCGGACCTTGACACTCATATAAACATTTACTTCTACGTACACTTAATGTCACTCATACGCACTGCCAGCGAGCCAATTAAAAGTTTCAACTTTGTGCGAATGAACGTATTGGTAACGCATACTCGTATATTGTGTGAAACACATTAGACAAGTGACTAAAAGCAAGTTTAATAATTAATGAAAAAGTAATATGAATATGTGTATGCGCAAAGGAAACTCGGGACACACAATAGCTGCATATAAAAATGTATAACCTATATATGTATATCTACAAAATATGTAAGCAAGCTTTGAAAGCTCTGCGTTTACTTAGTTTTCCGACAAACTCACCACAAGAGGAAACTGTACTCAACACATTGGAATAATGGTAAGATCATGTCGCTGCAATGCGCAAAAGTGTGAAAAATGAGTGCCACATGAATTGAATTAAACACTAATGGAAGAAACACTTGTGAAATTTTGCTTCGTGGATACGAAAGAAAAACAATTTTGCATCGAATTGTCAATGGCGATGAAAAGTTAATTTTTTTAAGAAGCCTAAACGGAGTAACGATTCAACATCGATGGAAAAAATATATCGATTCGGAAAGAAGACAATGCTCTGTGTTTGGTGGTGCTGTTCGTAAATTATGAACTTCTAAAATCTTGGCACATAAAACAAATGATCAATTTAAAACATGCATTGTTCGAAAAAGGACAAGAAAGAGTGAAAAGACACAGCAAAGTAATTTTGTTTGCACGTTAATGCATCTGCACACAAAGCAAAATCGGTGCAGAATACAATCAAAGTACTTGAACGCACCCTCTGCATTCACCAAACTTGGCTCCTTTCCGATTATTTAAAGAAAAGTGAATATGATCATACAAGTTATATTGTTYTAWATCCATCTACATTATTYATCTTTAGAATAGATAAGTCAAGCTTCAGTTAGGATGCTGAAACCAAATTTAGCACAGAGATTATTTCTAATGGCCTTTTTCATATTAAAAGCGAAATCGGTCTATAACTTTTTTAAATACAATTCTCACAGGCGGTGTCATCAAATTGCATATGGACTGAGAGAAAAATATTATATTTTCGACAGAGTGATTTAAGAAAGAATTGCCTTGATGGTTGGAACACCCAGTATGGTATGTTGGAGACGCTATAATATGATCAGCCATGTGCGTCTGTCGTTTGTCTTTCTATTCGTCTGCTCATGCATTTAATCAGTTTTTAAGATATCGACCCAATTAAAATTTTGGAATTAAGAAAATTTTGAATTCTCATTTTTTTCACGCGATTTAATATAAATTTATATTATCGCCATCAAAATAATATTTTCAGCTCATATAAGTATGTCGCCGCTTAATTAAATTTATCATATGTTTGCTAGAATTGCCATGCGGCTATTAAAAGTGAGTGGAGACTTCTGCAACCCTTTCTAAGATTTCAATATGTATATAAAAACTTCTAGTATCTGGTATCTAACCGTGGTGAAACCTTCAGTGAGTGTTGATGTTCCTTAAAGGAAACTTCAGTTACATTGATTTATGAGCATATAACATTTGTTCAATTAAAAAAAAAAATTTAATGAATAACATAACCTAATAGTCAAAGGTGATTCATTTCGAGGTTCGCTACTGTTTTGAATACAGAATATTAAAACTTAATAAATGTTTACATCATTCGTAAGAACATTCTTTTGAATATATTATTCGAAAATAATTTCTTTAAAATATTGGTTCTGCTACATCTGAGATAGTACATTCGATGATTTACAATGACTCATTGAAGCATTTCGACTGGTAACTGGCAAATGACACGCGTGTTGTTTCACTGCCTGGTCTTTAGACTTTACATATATCAATAGGACAAAGTCTAACGATATGATATCATACGATCTTGGTAGCCAATCGGCAGGCCCAAAACGTGAAAATATTTGCTTATCGAAGTCTTCTCTCATAAATTTCATTGAYTGAAGCGATGAGTGGGATGTGGCGCCGACATGTTGAAACCAAATGTCGTCGAGGTCACAGGCTTCAATTTCAGGCACCAAATAATCGGTTATTACGTCACGATAATGGTCGCCATTGATGGTTACGTTCTCACTGGCAATATTTTGAAGAATATGGACCGATGATTTTACSGGTCCAAAAACCAAACCAAACCGTTTTTGTTTTGATGAAATGGCAGCTCTTGAATCTCTTCAGGTTGTTCTTCGTTCCAAATGTGTCAATTTTGCTTGTTTACATACCTTTTGAGCCGGAAATGGGTCTAACGCTGAACAATTTGAAACGCTGAATTTCGCTCGAAAATGTTGGATCTTCTTACAATGTCCGAACAGCTGCGAACGGCGCCGTATCGACTTTTCACAGTCTTCGCGTACACTCTCAGTAGGCCGATTATGTTGACCATAAGTTGAGCGAAGTGCGCRAAACACATTCTTTACAGAAGGTAAMTTTTCGTAATGAACGATTGAACGATTTATAAACGTTGTYCAGGTGTAAATCKTTACAYGATGAAWTGYCRAAAAARTACTGAACAAAAATAACATGACTGCTTGATGCGTTTCACATGGAATCTGTCAAAAATGGACTTTTGAAAAAAGTACCTTTACGTGGATCAYCCGTTATAAGAAACTGGGAAACTAKAAATGTTTTTGTAAAACTATGATTCTGTTTTTTCTAACGGAATCATACAACTGTTACATACATAAGGTAGGTACATTAACGGACTAAATTAAGTTCATGACTGTTGGAATCAAAACTATATGAGTTATAAAGATAGTGGAATGTAGTGTCATAATTATAGAAGAAGAGCAAGGATTTTTTTCATAATTATCATGACATAGAGTTCTCTTACACAAATGTGAGGTTCCTGAGGAGGTTGAACATTTATGATAATATATAGCATTTCTATTTTCTCCTTATTACATAACTCGTACACGTGTATAGATGTATAGATGTACGTAGTATTTAGCGATAAGAGAAGTTAAATGAATATTAGTATTAGTAAATTTTCGCTATTTTACGGATTGGTCAAAGCTTGCTTTATGAGTGAGTATGAATTCTAAAGTAAAAGTCTAAAAGTGGGTGAAATCATTTTCCTTATGGAAGCCATTTATTCCATTAATTATCGGAATATTACAATTGATATTCAGCAATTGTTGACCAGCAATGAATAACAGATTTACATTTGAGTGCAGCAATCACCATTGGCGGAAGAAGGGTGTGGCCCAACCTCATGGCAAGGACTAAATTGGCCAAGGCGGTGTACTTATATTTGTATATATCTATAGAGTACATAATATGAATACATTCCTACTAACAAGAAGTATGTACGCACATATTTTTCTGCAGCTGCGGTTCATGCGATTTTAAAAGGAGATTCATTTCCAACACCTCATTTTGCAGACAAGCGCCCCATACGCACAAGCTGCATTCAAATAAAAACTCCCACATGTGGTACATCGTACGGAAAATGCGTTAGATACGCACACATACATATATACTTGAACGAAGAAAACCGACTAGAAAATGACAGCGCGAAAAACTGCAACGGCAAATGCAAGAAATACGAGCGAATGAAATGCACGACTATTGCCAGACGTCTGCATGTGGCAAGAAAACAGACATAACAACGACATTAGCACTATCTGCAGCAGCAAGAAGATGTGGCAAAACGAGATAAAAGTGAAAAAGCAGTGATATGACTAAGAAGGTGTGTTGGGTAGAGTTGTCACGCAACAAACACTCACCTTAAGRGAATATCCCCGAAAAATAAATGTGTAAGGTGTGTCGAACAACAGAGAGCACTTCAAGCAAAATAAATATTTTTTGTTGAGAGCATTTGATAATTCWTGCATTTTTGGTTCATGCTCACTTTCCAAGAAGTTTTTGTTGTGGAAGCAGCGCAGGTTKCAATATCTCAAATTAAAAATGAGCTCTGCTTTTCGATCACTTGCAAAAAATCTTTCAACTTCACCATTCATCCAGTTGAAAAGTTCGCATCACTGARACACTAGAGCAGACATCAACTTAATCGTGTTCCAAACAGTGGATAAAAGAGTTCACTAACTCAAGAATAATCTACATCTAGGTCTAACGATTAATGCRGTTAACAGAACTTCTCTGAGTCTTCCGAACAATATGAAAAGCAATGAGCCAACAGATTTTACACTTTATTAGCCTAGCTGATATTTTATTTTATTAATATTAATAATGAATGCCTATTGGCACTCGATAGAAAAGACTGTAAGAACATAATCGGAATACTAAAGTCACTGTCTGGTGGCGATACATGCCCGCATAATGGGGCTGACAGAACGTGAAGACTGCAGGAGATGTCTAGGGGAAAGCGCCAGCGAAACATTGTAGCGTCACTTGTGCATTGGTCTCGAATTTGCAATAGTACAGTGTAAACATCTGTGGTCAACGGTATGATACACTGAAAGAGGTATCAATAATCTTGTGCATAAAATCTTCCGTGTACTCTTTACAGCTTTCGGCAGTTTGGTTTTTTTATGACCTTGTCTATAGGCTATAATTCTCAGCTGGATGAAAGAGTGGACACTTGAAAAGGAGCACAATAAAACTAAATTGTTTTCGCCTTAAAGAAAATCAATTTCGAATGGCATCTAAAGAAAAATATGTTACCTATACGAGTACGAGTAGATTATTGGAAAACGGTAAGAATTCTGCTRGAGAATTTCTAACTATAAAATAGAATTAATGCTGAAATGAATTAGACTTTTGTGAAAATATAAGTATTGTATATACGCATGCGGAACTACTCAGTTATAAGACTCTCATATGCCATCTTCCTTATTTCAAAATTAATTCAGCTCATTGCATTCTAATTGAAYCAACGGCAACTTTCGCATTTCCATCCGCGTGTAATTCCATTTACATTTCACCACCCTGCAAAATGTTTCCAGACACAACTTTAGGAACACTCAGAAGTTGCTGCGCATACCGCAGAGGCAAGCAAACTTTCAAGTGCAGGTCGAAGCAAATTTAAATAGTTTACATTCACTTTRCCGTGGCAAAAACTTTCATTTTTGAATTGCTAAGTAAATAAACCGCGAAAAACAAATCAAACAGAGAAGAAAAACGAAGAAATGTCTATGTGTAATGAAGACAAAGGTTCGCACCAAATCGCGTGCATGTTAGGTCAGTCGGTGGCATGAAGATGGCGCATTAACTAGTACCGATGTGTAAACGTCCCACTGTCATGTAAAGTATTTGAAATCATTATGGTACGAAAACTTGGCAAAAGCGCGCATGATTCCTTGTCATATCGTCCAATCTCACTGTTGCATATTTTGTATAAACTATTCGTAGCTATAATCATAAGAAGATTTCAGAATGTAGTTGAAGAAAAGGGACTTATACCAATTCATCAATTTGGATTTAGATTTCAACATTCCACAATCGATCAAGTTCATTCGAATAACGAGCTTAATCGAAGATGCGATGGAAAAAAAAGCACAATTGCACAGCTGTTTTTCTTGACGTATCCCAGTCGTTTGATAGAGTACGGCACCATGGCTTACTTCATAAATTAATATTTCACTTTCCTAAGTATCTAAACGATCTAGTTACTTCCTACCTGAGCATCTGCTTGTTCAAAATAAAGCAGCGAGAATCAACCCTAAGGAAGTATCACTCTTAAACATTTTGTTTACTAGCGACATGATTATGCCGTCAAACTGCGCAATCGCAACATTTGCACATGGGTCAATCC
>NW_017534797.1:355993-359408 GCF_001853355.1 Bactrocera latifrons
CCAATAATTCCTTTAGTGTGTGCCACCTTATGACCATAAATTGCTCAAATCCTGCCAAAACAATTGAAATTCAGAGACAATCCTTTCCAGACAATGCCTACGTTTATCAAAAGTAGGTGGAATCAGGTGAGTACTACCCTCAACACCCATGTACCTAATGCAAAGATTTTCGAACTTTCGGGGAATTTTATGCTGCATATATCGGGCATTATATGAATTATCTTAYTGAAAAGTACAGAGCGTGTTTTACCCATAATTGTGTATCGTTGAGCCTAAAATAGATCAAATTTAACGAGAACCTGCCCATATAACTATTATCAGGATTTTCGAACATGTGACTGACTTTATTCCATGTGATTGGTAATGGTATGTAAGATAAAATCGAGCCAATACTATCCCAACTCCCATATACTTGCACCATATATTATATAATGAATTTCGTTTTTCATAACTCCAGGAGGACGTTTTTCCATGAAAGGTTTTGATTCTGGTCTAAGCGAGAGCCTTGTTGGGTATATTTGTATATGTATATGTATGTGACTGCAGCTGACTACCGGACGTGGAAGTCATAAAAATTTCTGATATCCRTATGAATGGAAAAGTGTTAACTTCAGAGTGGAAGTAATGGAAGGAAATGTTTTACTAGCTGAATTTATTCCCAAAACTGCAGTAATTAACAAAAACGGCTGGAATACCAATATAAATGGCTGATTCATTTGTTAAAAAGACAACCACACTCCTTAAATTATTTAGGAAGAGCTCTAAAAAAAGTTTACAAGGGTTCTTCGTTCGCTGTGCTTGAGTTCCGTTTAAGATTATTTTGATCGTGACACTGTCGCTTTTACATTGACAGTGTTTCTACYTTACCTATTAGTAGCAAAGTAAGTGGAAGAGAAATATACTAGCCATATATATCTTAATCCAGCAGTTGAGTGTGATGTCTGAATAAGCATGAAAGTTTATAACCGCTGTTCAAGATCATATGTTTGAATTGTTCTCAAAATTTCGTCTATAAAAAAAGTACTTAATTTTTTTCTCCTGAGTGTTACTAGGTTATGAAATGACAATTTTTTTGCCATTTAGTGTGTTTGGAAGTAAGTTGTTTTTATGAAGGCTTATTATTCAGRAATGCTGAAATGCAAAAAGTTCGCWRAATCTAAGTATTCATAACTTACACAAATTAYAATATTATAATTTTTTCACGTCTATTGAAACTAAAATTCCCAAGCGTTGAAGATCAGCACAAGATTATCGCGAAAAGAGGACAAKTTTGAGATAATCCATGCAACACTTTACGACGCTTTCTCAGCGAGAAAACAGTAACGCGTATTCTACCGTTCCTTTTACTAAGCAATTCCGCAAGGCAGATGCACACTCTCTTTTTCAACCGGTGAACTTTCCGAGTTGCGGTAATTTTTGAGTGTTAGAGCTACGTTTTAATTTTTACGCTTTTGACTTTCCACACTTTTTCAGCTTTATTGCTTTCGAAGACTACCTACTTGAAACTTTGCGCAACTTTTACGGCTTTAGAGGAGAACTTTTTCACGCTTTTCATTGCTTTATTTTTTAAGAAGACGAAATAATTTCTATTTTGCAAATCCCTTTCAGGATTTMCACTCCTTTCGTGATTTCTTTTATGCTCAGCGTTTTATTGTACTTTTAACGACGAAATGTTATGGCGAACACTAGAAAAAATGATGAAAAAATTAGTACACGGAGGGGTAATGAAGAATATTTTTTTTATTTCAAAGAATTTTTGCGCTGTTATTTATGCTGGTTTCTAGCATTGTTTTATAAATACTGTAAGAAGCGCACATTTACTTATTTGTGCAAGAGAATGAAATACATGTTCACTGCACTTCCTTTTCCGGCTTTCACTTCCGGTGACAMACAGCAACAAAAACACACATGCACACGAATATACTTCACGAATGCTACGTAACGTTACAATTTGTGTCGGCGTTATTGCAGCGTTTTTGTTTTTGTTTTTATTGTTGTTGTTTGTTATTTAACCTTGTTACGGATTTGCGCGGCACTTGCGTAATACCGTCAGTCCGCAATGCCACGCCACATGGCAGCATATGAAATCTGCAAACACCTAACGGACGACTAACGAAAATAASGAGCAAAACAAATCTGAAAATAGACTAACTGTCAGTGTTGCAATATTGAGGGTGATGGGTTGGGTTGACAGGGGTGTCAGGTGACGTATAGAATGCAGACAATACGACGCGACGCAAGAACACTCAAGCGGCGGCAGTCTAGACATAGTGCGTAGCATGCCCAGTCATAACGGCTTGAGACGYCAAGTGGCACTCAGCGAGTGACACTAAAGCAGCTGGAAATGTCTGACACAAGTCGCGTTTAGTTGTTTGCGTATGTGTGTGTATGTGTTGGAGTGCGTACCGGCATGTGATTGGGKAATATGCACTGAAGGCGAGAGTGTGGTACTTGTTTACAAGTAGGTGTAAGTATCAGCAATTTTTTTTTATTGATTTGTTATTAAGCCAAGTAAAAGTCGGCGTTTTTCAAATTTTCTTCCAATTTGCACTTTTATACAGAATATATTAAACGCAGGATCAGCGGCACACTTATCGGATGCCGAGCTACATTTTTTTCTTAACTGCCTCATATTTTCAACACTTTTCCAGTTTACTATGCGTCAAAATACTTTTTTTAATTGTTAAAATTTCCTTTATACAAATAAAGGTTCTTAATATACCAATATTGCATATCTTAACTGCTTTAATATATAATACATACACGTAATACTATAGTCAGCACACAATAACGTGAACTTTCGAAAACTCCTCTAAACAATAAACCAAATTCAATAGCAGTCACTACCAAACTAACCAACGTTTCGGCTCAACTAGCAATGCYAAGCAAAGTCAAATGCTCAATACACGRAATTGAGTGCAAACGAGTAGAAACTCACCACGCCAGCACGAAGCGCGCCGGTTTTACGAAGCGCTAACYGCGAAGGATGGTCTGAGTTTGTTGCTATTGGAAAGACGTAAATGTTGCTCGTTTTCGCACCGAAACATGTTTCGTTAGAAGCCCTTTATAAATTGAGTGAGTTCATGTTGTAGTGTTAAACTCGAGGTATAACATGGCATAACATAACATTAAAAATCTTAAAAATAACATTTTTCAMTTGCTGTATCCAAATATAAATTGATTAAACATAAGACAAATTATTAGAAAAGGACATAGCAACTTGACATAACGAAACATTAGACAGCACAGCATATCCGTACTACAAGGTACGTTCCAAAGTAAACAGAACTTTTTGAATCTAGGGCSCCTTGGTGGCTCYATCTATATGCCAACTGATGCGTTAGAATCTGCTATCTTTATCGATTGTCCACTGATAATTTCATGATATTTCATTGATTGGAATTGAAGTTATTGC
>NW_017534797.1:360183-387656 GCF_001853355.1 Bactrocera latifrons
CACACAGACATATTTCGGCCGTGAAACCTGTCTTAATAGTGGATGAAATATATGAATAATTCTAATAWGCGTAGTTAAGCAGGTCGTGGTATTGTCTGTGATACCAACACATGAAATAGATAAAGATAAAGATTAATAAGTAATAAATAAAGATATAAAGATGAAAAATAAAAATTTATTAAGGTCTTCCTTACACATATTTTCGGGATTAATACATTAAAAAAACAAAATTATATTTTTTACTGATTTATATGAATGTCTCCATTCTTGTTTTTACTTTCTTCATATTTAAAATCAGGTCATTCGAATATTCACAAAAGCATGGTAAGAAATATAGTATATGTTATCTAGAAAACACGCTTAACTTGTTCACTTATCATTAGGTTTCCTCACGGCGCATTGCTTTCTTAAATATACATACAGTCGATATTTGTTAATTCAAATCTGCGATTTTCTGAACCACTTTATATTTAAAAATTGTCACGAGTTCCCTACATAACATCTTTATATATCGAATTGAACCAATACATTTTTATGCACTCGGTTAATTCAAATTCATAGGCGTCCAACATTCGACAATTCAATGTTGCAGAGAGAAGGTGGAAGGAGTGTAAGTGCATTTTGCGACAACTTCCAAACATGTAGCAACGTGCACCAGCCTTTCTTTTTGTGATGATTAGTGTGACTTTTTGACACACACTTCTCAYAAACTGGTTTGTTTAGTTATCATTCAGTTATGGTTGCACTTTCTTTGGTATACAGATTAAAACTTTGTCTTTGTTCTGTACTCTAGAGAGCATAAATGTTTGACGATTGCTGAAAAGAAGAAGTTTATCGAAAAAGTAGAAGAAGGTGGGAAAAAAAAATGGGGGATCAGAAAAACTTAAGCCCTGAGTGACAGGAAAATCAATGAAACCGCGATGTTTAAAGGTTGTGAAATCGTTTTCTACTGATTATCGTGCTAACAAAAAAGCTTGGATGAAAACAGAACGATAAAAGCGGAAAATGTTACTATTTATAAATCACAGCAGTTCTCCTAAAAAGAATTTTATTCACCTTTTCTCTTAAAGTTATTGAGCAATCTGAGCAGCAGCAATATACTTTGAAGCAAACAGGTATAACAGAGTTCTTTCGAAAKATTAATTAATTCACATATGTATATACACATGAATGCACCTCTAAACTTTTAACGTTGTAGATATAAGATAAGCAGTTAATAAATAATAATTGATCAACACTTAATAATTCAAAGTTTTATTAATTTCCTCTCACAAATTTCGAAACATTTGATATTTCAAACACTCGATAATTCGTAATATTTTAAGAGTCACTCGAGTTTCGAATTAACGAGAGTCGACTGCACTAAAGTTATAKACGTAAATTTGTGCATGTATGTACATAAGTATGCCTGAGTATGCTCGTGTATGAAGGATGTGCATACGCGCTTAATAATTCAATATGTCAAGCCCACTTGAGTGCGTAATCAGTTCCGAACACCAAATTGTACTTGTTATATGAGCGAAGCGAGCAAGCGCATTCATATGGGCGCTTATGGCAAACCACACCCAACGATGTGCCATACAACGATGCCGCAGGTAAAATGCATACAATGCAGATGTGTGGCTGCGATGGCAGCTTGTTTTTGGTATCATTGCATTGCTCATAATTTGGMGCAATTTATGCGATCAATCTATCCATTATGACACAAGAAACAAGAAAAAACGTTAACTTCGGCTGCACCGAAGCTAATATAACCTTCACAGGTGCATTTCTTTTAGTAACTATGTGTTCAGTTTATATGGCAGCTATATGCTGTAGTGAGCCGATTTGAACAAGTTCCTCATATATTACAATATTATCTTAAGTAGTAATTCATTCCACTGAAGAKTAATTTGAAATAAAATTTCCTGCCTCAATTAAGAACTCAGCGGCCCCTTTTAATCAAAAAAACCCATCACAAAACCTCAAATATGACAAGGTAGTTATTACGCAAAATTTTASATATTTGAGTGTGGCATAGCATCGGTGCGACCTTGTTCAATAGTAMTCACAGATACTCTCGTCCGAAATCAATTTTGCATTGAACGAAAAAATTGCAGACAAGGTTAAACTATACAACAAATACATGCCTGCATGAGTGTAGACTACTACAGTGCTGTACGGCATAACGATTGCAACAAAATTCAGCGCTCTAATGAATAATTCAATTTCATGACCCTCTCGTTAGGGATATTGACTAAARCAAAAACTTACAAAAGTAAGCTCGCACGCAACTTAATTGCTGAAATAGCGTCAAAGAGCTGGAAAAGCTGATGGATGGCAAAAGASGGCTAAAAGCCATATGTATGTGGCATATGTGGTTTGATGCATGCAAATATGAAATACAAGTTTCCGAAATGTAGTGAACGTAATTGGGTCACTTTTATTGCGCCGGCAATGCGCTCGCCTTTGTCAAAAAAAAAAAAAAAAAAAACCTTAAACGGAGACTTTTCACACATTCACACATATTTTACATCCAACCAGCCTGCCGATTTTCGCACACAATTCCAGAAATTGCCAAATTAATGGAGTAAAGCGCCAAATTCAGCCACTTTGCTCTAGCCTCCACTATACGACCGCTTAAAACAACATAGTTGAATAACCCCTACTTATTTAGTGGTACACAATTGGCAGTCTAACTACCTGCCTACCATTTGCCAAACAGTCARTATTATCCCACATAACGAAAAGTTTGCAATATCGTCTGTGACACAACAAAGATCACATATTTTGGTTGCAACCTTTATAAACGAAGCGTTGCTAACTGCATTACAGTTATCKACACATTATAATTTTATTGTTGCATGCAACACATTTCGATATGCATGCTTTAGTTATCTACGCCCGCCATTTGCTTGTGGCAGCAGTTGCGGCATTATGCAACGGTTTTCTATGCGTATAATCGGCGCGTGACAGCAACATTATGAATACATAGTATYATCTGCGTTAACGGTATTTAAATGGACAAGTGATTATTTCAAAATGCTATGCGGCTAAATCGGTTGAATTATTGACCGTGTGTGTATGTGAACGTGTTTGTTTTTRTGAGCGTGCTAACCTGTTGGAAAATACTGGGCTACAATCTCTTTAATTGTATTACTATTTCTCTGATAGCTAAATTATTCAAAATAGTTTTCGCACTTCCGTCGAATAAATTGAATATATTTGATAACTTTTTAAACATTTTTACAACATTTTTTTAGAAGTTGTCTCACAAATTCATAAATATAATTTTTTTAATAAATTCGGCATTCTAGTCGGGCTATTGCTATTAAAAAAATCCGAACTGGTATGCTATGTACGCAACAGATGTAATTTCATCTTTATATATACATCAATATACATACATACATTCCACATGTATAATTCRTTTCTATACAAATCCTACCATTTGAGTATGTAAAATCAAAAATTTTTGGCAAACATAATTATATTTTCAGTGATTTTGAAAATATAAGTATATTGAATTCATATACATATATTTTTTTTTTTTGTTTCAATCGCTAATCTCACAGCAATTCCAAATACGATTATGATTACTTTGAAAGAGAGATATGAAAGGATTGGCTGGAAGCCGTAAATATTTCT
Organism: Bactrocera latifrons; assembly: GCF_001853355.1. Lineage (NCBI taxonomy): Eukaryota > Metazoa > Arthropoda > Insecta > Diptera > Tephritidae > Bactrocera > Bactrocera latifrons. The sequence continues at coordinate 363,811 of NW_017534797.1, forward strand.
ATCTGCGTGCGTGCTACTATAATCGCCATTACAAAGTACAGAGGAATAAATTTTAAACCTACAGGGTCCAGCACTCGAAGTGTAACCACTGTCTCTTATACACATCTAGATGTGTATAAGAGACAGGCAGCTGCTTTGCATGTCCGAAAGCGGTCAAATTCCGAACATTGTGTTTTMTGACGARAAAATKTTTCMAATTGAGCAATTCGTAAACTCCCAAAACGATAGGGTTTATTTGACCGACCGTTCATACGAGAATTTGAGTCATCGATTGGCCACCAGGAGGCAGCACCCGCCACAGGTAATGGTTTGGGCCGCTGTAACCGCAGATGGGCGCTCTCCAATYGTTTTCATCGAGCCTGGCGTCAARGTAAATGCGAMATATTATCGGGAAAGTATTCTGGAGACTGCTTTGAAGCCGTGGGCAAACAAAAATTTCGGTCGCAAACCATGAACGCTTCAACAAGAGATGCAGGAACGATTTTTTGTCATTTTTTTGTCAACTATTTGCTTTGTACATATACATATGTATGTTTAAAAGCTCACACAGTTTATAGTACTTGCTCATTATGATCCTACTTGCTCATATGATTTGGTATGTGGCACTATTTTCTCGTTTTCCACTAGTCATGTACATTTTTTGAAGATTTATCTTTTCTTAAAACGTTTTCCATTTTATGATCCCATTTCAGAAGACCTAATGGGTATATGTAGCTGACTGATTTTTATTGACTGAAAGCAACAAGAAGTTGTCACCGAATTTATAATGTGAGTTAAGTCAATTCTATTCCAAATAATGCATGAAACGAGTTAGGTACATACTATACATACATATATATGCCCTAGTGTATTCAGGGCAAAGTCTATCAGACAAGTCCACCAATTTTGTTGGAATGCCAGGGACAAAGAGGATGCGCAAGGCGACATTCGACAACTTAGAGGGAATAACTTGTCTTGTACGTGGACAGTCAGTTTGACGCTTGTGCAAGAACTAAGAACTAAAAGCGCTTGACCTTYCCAAGMGACAACGTGTCGATCTATGAGCTGTGGAAAACTTCCAAGAGATCCAACTTTTTGAAGTCAAATTTTGCTCAGCGGTGAGACCCATTTCTGGTTCAATGGGTATAAAGGATACGAATAACAACTTTAAGAGATTCAAGAGCTGACATTTCAACCAGAAAAACATATTTCTCCAAAACTAATGCCGATGAAAACGTAACCGTCAATGACAACCGTTATTGAGTCATTATAACCGACCATTTCATACCTGAAATTCAAGCTCATGATCTCGGCGACATTTCGTTTCAACAAGACTTCGCCACTTCCCACATATCGCCTTAATCAATGGAGTTAGTGAGAGAATAATCCGATGAGCGGATAATTTCAAGTTTTGGTCGGTCGATCGGCCACCAAGATCGTATTATATCACATAATCCCCATTAAATTTGAAGTTTGTTCGTTTTTTCATAAAAAACAAAGTGGGGAACCACTAAATGGATCCCGTTTTATTTCATGAAGTTGAATGTTTATTAGCGAAAAATCATTTTAGAATATTTAACTCATTATATTTAAATTTATACTTCAGATTTCAAACAAATTTCGAAATCCATTAATTGAGTGGATTGCGTTGGACTTCACTCACTACACTAAAAAATTTACTAAATAAACTTTGAAAACAAAAATATTAATTTGCTAAGTGACRCMCTTAAGYTGCCATTMAAATTTTTGGCATTTTTACTTTTAATTTRTTTGCATTTTTTTAACTCCGTCAGTGCGAAAAATATCGCAAACAGTTTAAGCAAAAAGTTCGTTCCTTCCACTTTAATAATTTCCACTAACAAAATGCAACTTAAGAGAGATCTCACATACTGTCAACTTAAAATTCACCCAGAGAGATGAATTGGAGCAACATAAAGAGAAAGAGTGGTAGAATAAGTGGATATGAATATGCGCGCTAACTAGAATCAAAAAGTTGACGAAACTGCAACCAATTAAGGCAATAWGTAAGCGAAAAGCAGACGAATGTGTGTCGTACTATTTTCCTTTTTGAGAAGGCAGCATCTTGCTGCTGGAGTTTGTTGAGTGTCTACAAATTTGGCATACATACATATTATTATATTTTTTGCTCATTTTAATTAATTTTAATGGAGTTCACTTTTAGTTTTACTTAACCGAATTCTCGAGCAAAAGACAAGAGGCAAACTCAATTCCATTTCAAGTGATAATGCGCGCATGTGGGAAGGGATGATGAATGCGAATATATGCGAGGAGTATAAACACGAAGGCGTGGCAAAAAACTTTAAGAAAAATATAATAATATAAGATAAAAAATAGTTATAGAAGATAAACGGTTTAGAAATACTATATTGATTGTGTAAATAAAAAATATTAAAAAATTTTTCAAATAACACTTTTCAGACTGAAATTATTATGGGAGTATAGATTAGCAAATATTTATGTATTTCACTAAAATATTTTTATACATTTATTATGTGAAAATTTAATGTCAATATTTTTTTTTTTCCGAAGCACAGGTCGCATTTGACTGAATAAAAAGTAAAAGAGAATAAAAGAGTTAAATCCAATATTAATAATTTCAGTTAATTTCCTTTTGACGGCCGGTTGATTTTTCTTCAGTTGAAATATTTCTGTATCATGTTATCCCCAAAGTCAGTAAGGAAAGATAATTTCCTGTTTCATTCCTCTTGAAGCCAACTTCACTCCTTTAAAAGAGTTCTGCATTGACCGAAATAAATGGTAGTCCGATGGTGCAAGGTCTGGGCTATATGGTGGATGCACCAAAACTTCTCAGGCAAGCTCTCTCAGTTTTTGCCGAGTCATCAAARATGTGTGTGATCTAGCGCTRTCCTGCTGGAAGRCGAAGCCCTTTYTGTTGATCAGTTCTGGAAGTTTTTTTTTCAGTTGCTTCTTCAATATCGTCAGCTGTTGCCAGTAAAATGTGGGATCAGCAGCTGGAGCAGCTCATAGTGGATGATTTCTTTCCAATCCCAACAAACACTCAGCATAACCTTTCATGGCGTCAATCCTGCCTTTGCGACCATTTGATGAGTGTCATTTGGATCGTGATTTCTTTCCTTGTTGTGCTACACGAACGGATACAGCATCGTCTTCGTAAACTTCACAAATTCATTGGTGACATACGTAGCATTCTTCCTCTTTGTTTCAAAAAGAATTCAAAATATAATATACTCAATGTGATTTTTTTTGTCAATTGAGGCTTAAAATCTTACCTTTCCAACACTATATGGTATGATACAATGTGACTGATAGCACTGGAGATAAAAAAATACGAAAAGATTTTKTCGACTAACAAATTTCTAATCTTCAAGAATATTATTCTTTCAACCTACGTTGCGATGGCATGCACTTTAACCCAGTTAACCTCAATACCTGTTCAGGTGTAACACAAAAGCATAATAATATTTCATTCCCTGTTTGCTAGCCAGGCAACACTTCCGCATGCGACGTGGTACCATAGGAAGAGCCAGCTGCGTCGAGTTGATTGGGGAGTGCCGACAGGAAGTGTAAGAATCGACCAATGTTTTCACGGCAACAACAATGTGATGTCAAGCCAACTAGCGTTTACTTGTATAAGTATGCATGTGTGGGTRTGTGCGCATGTTAAAATGTATGCGCTTGCCCCGGTTAAAGCAGCAGCACTGCTGCTCCCGGAGGGAAATGATCGTTTGACTGCTAAATACAACAAAAATGTTCGCTACAGTGGCACTTACTACTAGAGTAGGTTCCACAAAATTTTATTAAATAATTTTSTTTTTGTTTTATTAGTTAGCTGATACTGCGTTTACTGTAAAGTTGCAAGTTTGTGGTTGCCTAGTCACATTTGCGCTCGATGCACCAAAGAGGAGGCGACACAGGCACTATTGAGATCGCTTTCCAATGCAAGAAGAAGAATATGCAAGACTCGTAAAACACTTGCTGGGCACTTATGAGCAATCTCTGAACTAAACTAAAATTATTTATCGCAACGACTGTTTGACGAGCAAAAATTTGTGAYTGAGACTGTGCAACACATTTCATTATTCTGGCTTGCCGCTCATTGACTGTTGCTTACTGCCACAAGCCTTACGATGCATTTCAAAAATGTGTATTTATTTAAATTTTTTAGTAAAGTTTGAATCACATTTACTCAAACGAAACTAAAACCGAGCATGAAAGAACTGCAGCCTATTGTTTGAGCAGAAAATTTTATACTCCAAAAACTTCGCAAACATTGTGTGTGGCATGTGTAGTTATATAAATATTTATGTCTAAGCGCCAAAAGTTACAGCCAACAGTTTTATTGAAAACCGGCATTGACAAGTTCACCATCGCATGAACAAAGACACACATGAACATATATATTAGAAGTATGTATATGACTCTTTGCGGCCACCATTTCAGTTAGCAAAGTTTCCATCARCTTAAAGTGCTCATGAGTTAATGTATAAAACTTTCAAATAGATTTCAAGGGTGATCCTTTTCGAGATTCCCTCTTCTTTTAAAGAAAAAAACATTTCAAATATAAGGGGGAATGTTTACTATCATTGGAAAGAATATTCTTTGGCATTTACTTTTTGAAGATTAACTCTTTCAAGTGTTGTACGCGGCTACGTCTTAGATGGTCTTTCCGTTGAGTCCAATTTTCGATGACTCCTTCGAGCATTTCGACTGGTAACACGCGAATGACATGTGTGATGAATCGAATAGAAAAATGCCAACGGTATGATATCACACGATCATGTTGGCCAATCGACTGGCCCAAAACATTAAAGTATRTGCTCACCGAAGTGTTCTTTCAATAAATCTATAGAATGATGCGATGTTTGGCTTTACATATCCATTGAGCCGGAAATGGCTCTCATCGCATTTAGCTGAAAAACGTTGGATTTTCTTGGAGCTTTTCAAGAGCCCATAGAGCGAAGCGATGTCACCTGGAAAAAATTATTCCTTACTTCAGTCCGAGTTGCTGCGAACGCCGCCACAAGTATCTATCAAGMAGATGCAGAAATATTTTTAAATACGTTAAACAACCGCAACGAATGTACAACTTATGTATATAACCACAATTTGCGACAAAAGTATTCCCACAAACTACAAAGCAACCACATTTTACGGGTCAATAAAAGGTCAAAAAATATCCTTCACAGTAACTTACCCAAAGATAATAAGAAGGGAAAGCTAAACAGTACAACAATTGCAACAAAMTAAATGTGTGGAGAAGACCTTTTATCAAGACAACTGGTAAAAGAAAGAGCAAATGCCTCTGTAAAGCAGAAAATAACATGTTCTTACTGTATATGGATCCATAAATGAAAAGGAGTTCATTTAAAGTGTTAGGTCTGAGTCTGGGTAGTTTTGTAGATAAATAAATGTGTGTGTATATTTAAAATAAGTCGATATGTGTTTGAAACAGCACAGAATTCAATTAAGTGTGGTTGACAGTGATGACCTGCTTTTCAGTCGAAATTAAATCCTTCTTTTTTTCTATATATTATTTATTTATTTCGCTGACTTTACTGCGGCGAACCTTCATGCAAACTTATTTTGAATTTTAGTTATATAGTTGATTAATGAGTGCATTTTTAAGAGGGTTTAATTGAAAAAATATATAATTTTTATTAATTCAGAATATTCACTTCATCCGCTATTTGTCACCAAACTCTCCACTAGCTCCCTAAAATGTAATATTTTTATATCTATGACCTTTCTGTTGAGGCACCTTATGCAGAAGTACCATTCATTATTTCAACGTAACAGCGTATTAATGTTAATCCAATGCCTACAGTTCTGCTGGAGCTTTCCAGTGAATGACAATTCCTTTTTCAATTGCCCGCTGCAGAATTGTGTTCTGCCGTGTTGCCAATCAAATMTCGATATCGCTAGCAGATGAATTGATAAAGATATATGCTTTTTTATAACGGTGTCTTAAAAGATATTTAACATAGTTTACTACAATAATATGCTATATAGGTTCATTGAAGGGAAAAAATCAGATAGTAATTATAATAAAAGATTTACAGTAATTTGTAAACATATACTTATACATATATAATGAATGGATGCTAGAAATTACCAGAAAAGTTAACAAAAAAAAATCTTTTGGTTCGGGAGGAAGATGAGAGAAAATTAAAATAGTAGGGACTCAAACCTACGAAAATCAATTGATAGCCAAGCATTCAACCCACTAGCCTAAAAAATTCCCCCCAGTTAAATTGATACTGAAAATTTCCAAATATTTTCGTTCAACATTTTTTATGTAAGCATTTATATTCAGCCCAAAGTCTACTTCTTCTTCTTCTGATTACTTTACTTTCCATAAAATTTTCACCTCAGGAACATTATTCCTTCCCACTTCATTCTCTAAACTTAAAGAATGTTTTTACTGATTTTTTAATTTTTTAAGTTTGCCTATCTTGCCACCATACTTTCATTGTCATACAGCCTAATTGAAAAAGTAGCGAAAGCAAAATTAAAAAATGAATTGCAGTAAATAACGGCGATTCACTTTGCGTGGAAAAATGCGTTATTTGAATAGGAAATGTGAAAAATTCCTGAATAATTATATGCATAAGATCTCAATCAGAAAGTGAATCGCTGAGAGAAAAAGTGGCAAATCAATCATCCAATTCACTTTCCGTACAAAATGGTTCGTTTCTTTTGACCCACCCTACTGTGCTTGAACTTATGCAAACGCCATCCACTAACGTTTGTTTTGGTGCTTGTGCAAGGCAGCTGCTGTTTGCCGTTGCGTATGAGCRACATCAGGTACCCATATAAATTTAAATATAAAAAGGTAAAGGAAAAATTAAAGTGTGAAAATGGGCAAATTAAATTCCTTTAACAGTGTGTCGATTTTTAAAATTATCATACAAAAGCAAAACACATTTCACGAAGAAAAAGTTTGCACAGTTYCGAGACAAGTCGCCACCGCTGCGTCACTTCCAGCCCTATCAAACTGGCGTTCTGTGCAAAAGAAGAATGAAAAAGGTGCTGAGTTCACTACTGAGCAAGAATTATATGCAACTAAGTTGCAAGTGCTTCTGGTTAATGATCATTCAGTGCTGATGTCATACGGCATATGCAAGGAAAGCAACAAGTTGCAAAGGCAAGAGTTKGAAATATTTCCTTTGTACTCTTGAATGGAATGAGTTCCAAAAAATTACCGAATAGGTAATAATAAATCTGAAAAAAAAAAATATTCGCAACAAAATTTGTCGCAATTCTGTTTATACAAACACATGAAGAAGTTATCTGCAGTCGCCTCCAATTTTGTAATTTTCACCCTTAAATGGCAACTGAATTCCTCTGACACTTTTTGATAAGTTTCTTCAGGTAAGGSTTCAATACCAAAAGTCGTTAATAAACACTATGCATTCTGTTGATTGAGATATATTTTCATAAATTATTTAAGAGACATTTGAACCGTCTTTTTACATCAAATTATACTTGTAATTATAAAAGTATTTGGATTATACATTGTGACCCGGAAATTGTAAATAAAACGCGAAATATTTATTCATTCCTCAATATATGTTTTACCGACTTCAAAGTAATATAATTTTGCCAACGATTTTTCCAGTCCTTAAAACATATTTTATAAGCACTTTTGAAATAGTCTTCAATTTCTTCAGCGATTTTTTAAAATCTTTTTGCTCGACTGAAAAAGGGTTACACCGAACAGCAATTTCTGTTTGAGGAACAAGAAAAAATCACATTGAGYCAAATMWAGTATATATCGTGACTCTATGCGATGGTGCAGTATCATCTTGTGAAATCCATGAATTGTTCCACAATTCCGGCGGCTTTCGACGGAAGTTCTCACCCAAACTCTCAATAAGGCCAAATAGAACTCTGTGTTGACCGTGTATTTCTCTACAGAGAATTCATGATGCACCAAATTACGAATATCGAAAAAAAAAACAACGAACGTCACTTGGATTTTTGAGCGTCTTTGGCGTAGTTTTATGGTTTCGGTTCGTTTTTTCCCTCCATTATAAAAATTCATAGAGTTCAACAAAACTATTAAAAGGCGCTTTTAATAAATAATTGAAAACTGCGTGTGAATTATTGAATTGGTCAAACGTCATATGCCACATATCACATAAATATATGTTTGGGATTTGGCAGAAGCTTTTGTGTTGCGATGCTCTTCCTTGTTGCTGTTGACAATTATACTAAAGCAAGTGTCATGCGTGTCAAGCGACATCCGCAAGGGAGGAGAATACTGTGTGAGCAAACAGCAATGGCAGCATCAGTCATTTGTCTCAAAGCGAGGAAAGTTGGCATATGCAAATATGTTTGTTTAAATTTCCTTCATACTTCTAAATCCTAATAATATGTATGAATGGCACACATACCTGCTTACATGAATATAGRTACGGACTTATTTAACTATGTTAATTTAACCTTTGCTTCCACCATCCAGACAGACCAAGCTGGGACGCCAAAAGGCAAAGTTATATAGATGTAAGTGTGTGGCTTGAATTTTAAACTTAAATTCCTCTTGGAGAATACTTTTGTTTATTTGGTAAATGAAGCTCAWCTGTGCGAAGCAGTTAAAGGAGCARCAAYTGAAGCAGCAGCAGTGCAGTAACTGGAGTTGAAATTTAAATATGCAACAAAAGTTTAATAAGAGGCAGAAACGGGAGATGTATAAAGATGCAGGTAAGTTGAGAAACACTTTCAGAATTTTTTTAGTTTAGAGTAAAGCTTGCTACTTGTTAAATATATAATAAAATATGGATTTCTAGAAAAGGGAAATATTAAAAGATCCAAAAATTAGTACCTCCTCTAGATAGCATCAATTCTATAATATAAATCTACTCTAATGTTATGCTGCTTTTGACACTACCCATAATTATATTTCGTGTTCGGAAACTTCATGTATTTATAAGCAATATGACTTGTTAAATATAGTCCATATTTCACATTTAAATAAAATATCGCAATTATCTATGGTTTCAAGTAACTCCAGTAAATTAGATATTTGGCCTTGACAAAAAGAYAATATCTGTTCTGTAGAAAGCGTTGCTTTCGGGAAATCTTTTATGTCAAGATAAAAYATCAATATTCATCGCCAAATCTGTAATGTCGAACTAATTTAATGGCCACTGATCTTGAACTGATACGAGCTTCATAAAATTCTTATGTAGTCAAAGCTCTCTTGAAACTGTTTCGATTAACTTCAAGATGGAAAATTTGTCTAAGGTAATATTTACAAAACTATAAATTTCACCGTCTTGAATTGGATATTCTAGTATTAGGAGTATAATGCAAACATTATTTATTTTCTCGGAAGCACATTTAGTTTGGCGTCCAAGTATTTTACAAAACTTAAAATTATTGAAAATTCCGCAACTACTTTAAAAAMTAACATGCCTTTTAAAAATAATTCCTTTAAAAAACTGATGTAGRACTTATCAAACACACCTAAAGCTACATCAACATATTTAATCTAACAAATTGAAAAACAAAATGTCTCTTCTCATTGCTACCTTCTCATTAGGACCCCTAAAAGTGCTTCAAAACAKTTATTTGACTTGACTAACTAATCATAATAGTATAGACCTTTGATTTAAAATAAAAGTAAAATAAATCAAAACACACACAACTCTTACAAAAGTAGCATGAATAGGACTTCCTACAATGCTCGTTAGGAAAATCCTGCACGCAGTCGACAATTTAAGTAAGTATGTACTTAAATGTGGAAAGAATGTTCCCAAAAATAATGTTAATGTACATATGTGAATGAGAGAGTAACTTTTCTTTATATTTTATTTTATTTTGGACTATTGTTTTTATTTTGAGATTCTTAAAATTCTTGATACACCACATATTTGTGTCACAGACCCGAGAGCCACAGCTAAGGACGTAAGCACACCTGCACACTGGATATACCTAACCAAACTTTTGGTTTGCCTCACAGGTATTTAATATTTATTTTGTGTTCGAATACAACGTTAAGTTGTTTATTATTGTATGTGTTTTTTTATCTTTTTGTCCCAAGTTAGCGCATTAAAAAGTTTTCAATCCGTRAAACAGCACGTTTTGTGCATGTTTTTTTTTTCAGGTAAAACGACAGGTATTTGTATGACAGACAATCACGCAGGCAACTGCTGGTAGAAGCAAGAAATGGAGAACACAAAAGAGGAGAGATCGGAGCAGGTACAGGACAGGTCGAGACAAATGGAGCTTAAAAATTTAGTTACTAAGTCAAGCAGTAAAACTTCAGAAAATTAAGATTAATTACCGTTATATAAAATATTAAAATGATCACCTTTTCAGGTCCATGGTAATGGCCAGCACTTAATAAATACAACTTTTATTTTTATTGCTTTCTAATAAAGTTATTATTGGTGAAAACTTATCTCCTGTCAAATGCTGAAGTAAAGTTATGAGAGCATTCAGCATAACTGTATAAAATCGAGCCCAAAGTTTACCAGTGAAGTCAGAACATCCAAAGTAACACACTTTCGACTAGCTTAAAACTGTTTTTGCGCCAATTAGTAAAATAACAAAAAAGAAATGACATTTTTAAATGTAAGTAAGTAAGTAAGTAGTCCAAAATGTCTGAGTAAATAAATAAATTCTATTCTATAATTTTTTTTTCTTTTATTATTATTATTATGTGGTCATTTCAACCGGAGCTGTGAGTTGTGAAGTAAGAATACTTTTCGTTTTTGTGAAAGTAGTGATAGTGAAATAAAGACCAATTCGTATGCTGTACTAATTCGTCGAAGACCAGGATAAGTTTAAACCATATCCATTGGTAGGGTTTTGAGGATTTGAAGACAACCAACCTAGCTAAACTCGAAAAATTGTTATGATGGAAAAATGTAATTGACCCTCATTACAGCGAAGAAAGAACGGCCACGAATTTCTGGGCATTTCTCGTTCTATACTTTTATCTGCTGTATTGGGTAATCATTTGTCACACCGTTTTCAGCTAAGGATCGTTTACAACAGAGCTTGAAATTTGTTTAAGAAATATCCCATTCGATGGAGTAAAGAACTGTAGGAGAGATACGACATTGATATAGTTCAGYGAATTAAGTGACCTRGATAGGTCATGTCGTTCGGGTGGGTGAAAACATTCCAGCTCTGAGAGAATTCGACGCAGTACCCGCTGGGTTAAGCAGAGGATTGGAATACCTCCGCTCCGTTGGAAAGACCAGGTGGAGAAAAACCTGGCTACACTAGGACTCCAATAGGCGTCTAACAGCAGAAAAGGAAGAACGACTGACRCACTATTGTAAACTCGGCTGAAGCCCCGTAAGCGGTAACTGCCCCAATAAAGAAGAAGAATTTCTTTAAATTAAGCTTAAGCTTTAAAACCAATTTATCGCAGTCAGAATCAACGAATGTCCATTAAGACGCTGTAAATACTTAGAAAGAAGCCAATAACAACAGAATAGTGYGCCACAGCCACCGCAGAMGCTTTAACACTTGYTTCCTAAACGCGTAAAAAATCCAATATATATTAACTCAGATAAATCGTTACATAATGCTACTAATACCACACACTATTGAACGTAGGAACAAAATARATGCGAAAAACGAGACGAAAGAATGAAACAGGAGAGAGAAAACATTTAATTCTCACTGTCGCAGTTTTTTCTATTTATTACTTATTGGCGATATTAGTGGCGACATATAATCGACCGCTGAGCTCTGCTTTATATCAAAGTGGTGACAACAAAATATGGCGACTTTGGCCATAGTTATTTGTAAATTTTACGCCTTAACTTTCTAAGCCACAATTTGTTAGATCGATTATTTAGGTGGATTCCTTTTTTAACCAAAAGTATGAACAACAGCAACAACAAAGAAGAGTAACAAACAAGTAACCGTAAAAATCGTATTCTGACAAATGAGCAGCTTCTTGCAGAGCCAATGACGTGTACAAAATTTCAGAACGATATCTTAAAAATTGAGGGACTAGTTCGTATATATACAGACAGACAGACAGACGGACATGGCAAAATCGATTCAGCTCAAAATACTGATCACTTATATATATACTTTATAGGGTCTCCGACACTTCCTTTTGGAAACGACGCTTCCTTTTGGGTATTACAAACTTTATATACTCTGTTCAGGGTAAACAAATTAGCTTGAAAATAAGAAAAACACGGAATGCTCATCACACTGCGCTTATTAGCGTGAGGCGCAGCGCGATATATTGAAACTGCCAATGCACATGTGCGCACAAGCAAAGCGGAGCGAAAAAGATCTGCGAAAAACGAATGGCTTGTATATGTATTAGAGCGCCGATGATGCAGTGAAAAATTATCGCTATAAAACGCTGCTCGYGAACGAGAAAAAYTTTGTGCCACATTGGAAAATTGTCTGTCGTAAGCACCCACACAGAAACGCACTTGTTAATTGGTTTTGAACAACAGTGGTGTAACAGTAGCAGCAGTAACAACCATTATTGCCAACATGACAATGCTTTGGSTAAYGRTGGCGTTGATGATAGCAGCGTTGACAGCGCAACAAGCCATGAAAACTTCGTTAAGTACAAAGTGTTTTGTGTGCACCACGGCGTATGTGTAATGAGAATGTGGAGTTGAATTCGATTTCAATACAATTGCTTGCAATTTGCGTATCCAATTTTCAGATGCATACGTGCCTACATTTTCAACTGAAATTAGCCAGACAATGCAATGCGATTGCTAAATATTTAATGAGAGCAAATTACTTATTGAAATATACAATAATTTTTAAAGAGCAAAAGTATCATTAAACCGAAAGACTGCTTTACCCATTTTTGCATGAATACTTCGTTTTTATGCTTATGGTTAGGTTAGATTAAACTARAAGGCTAAGAAGCCATGCATAGACCAGTTTTGGTCCTTTGTGAAAAAAAAATCGAGTCCAGTTGTTAGGACCAAGAGGAGTAGGCATCCTTTAGGATATCTGCGCATATCGCGAATTGCAACATAAGCTGCGGCCTCACTTTCGATACCTCTTCCAGTATATCACTACATGGGGACCCCCGAAGCTTACAGCTTAGGCTTGGCAATGCGCGACAAGTGCGGAAAAGATGATTCGTTGTTTTCCTGGTGCCGTGCTCTAGACTTGTCTTGCAGTCTTCTCGATCTGTCTGTTCTACAGCCTCTTCTATCGAGTGCCAATAGACATTTTATGTACTTCCGTTTTGCATATGACTTTTACRGTTTTGTACACAGTTAACTCATTCTTACGGGTTTTGATTTTCATTACCATGCTTCTGTCGAGATCGTCGTATAGACAATGCATGGRTTTCCCAATGCTGATCGAATTACCGGACGTTACCCGTACACCRTCCATGGCAATCTCGTTCACTRTTTCATTGCCCTCGACACTTCTGGCCGATCRAGATGCWATTTCCTGCACGTGCATTAGAAGCYAGCTTCGTCGCTTTCGTAATAGCAAAGATCTTAGCCTAAAATATACCGCAGTGGTTCGTCAACTTGAAAGGTTGCCTTATGCCTAACTCTGKRCAGTAWATTCCTGCATGRTTAGAGTGTTGCGCGTAGCTAACACACCTTTATGTCAGCCAACATTTTTTAGGTTTACTGTGAACTTTCTTTCGAAGTTGAAGAGGGGGATCATGTAGTAGTCGATGTTTGCCCAACCTCCGAAGATTCTATATGAAAATTCTCCTGAAGCCAATAGTAATGATGTGAATTGTGATGTGCCAGATGTGAATTAATTATATACAGACATATTGCACCATTAGTAAGWTAGMATTGTCAGCACCAGCATCATCATCATCAGCATCATCTGTATTTAGCAACAACACATTGTATGTACGACTGTGATGGCCACATAGGCTGATGGCTGGATATATAAATGGAAGGGCGCCTGTAGAATATAAAATGAATGTTTTCTGAAAAACTTTGTAGAGCAATGCAAACAATACGAGTATGACAACAGTAACAGCAACAGTAACCAGTATGTTTATCCAACAATATCAAYAACCACGTCGTACAAATTGTAGTAGGAAATACATAAAAATCAACAATGWTAGTGAAAACAAAACAAATGCTCCAATTATCCGAAACGCTGATGGAATTAGCTGAAAAACCAAGCCAAGTGACCGGATGCACACCTGTACCTAGAGAGACAGCTTTGCGTGGGTTGATATAAAATCAGAGACATCAAAGGTTAATTTTGTTTATTTACCTCTATGGTATATTAATTCCATTAAAATTTCGTGTTTAATTGGCTTAAACTTGACTCGCCGAAACGCCGACTCATCAGTTAAAAAAAAATAAATAAAAAGTAGAAATAACAGCAAGAAACGACGTTTACAGGCAACACCAGCTAACGCAGTGATGAACAACACAAATAACTAATAACTTTAATAATTGAGGCAAATGAGCGCTAACACAGCAATCAAAAAAGGAGCGAAAGAAAAACCAACGAAAAAAATGGAAAATGAAACAATTTCTGGTTTAAGATATGGTTCATATTAAATGTATAAAACAAAATCTAAGCTATCATATGATAAATTTTGGGAGATCACTTTCAATTTTGTCAAAAAAACATACTATAGATTTTACACCCCCTCATAGGAAAAATTTTATCGATGTGATACGAGAAATTCTTTGCGCACCGAAATGTTCGCTCAATAAATGTATTGATTGATGCGATAAGTGAGAAGCAGTGCCGTCTTGCTAGAAACACATGTCGCCACCATCACGAGGTTTAATTTGAGGTATCGAATAGTCGGTTATTATGGTGCGATAACGGTCGTCATTAACGTCATTACTTTCTCATCGGCATCATTTTTGTACAAATATGGACCAATGGCTCCACCGGCGCACACTCTACACCAAAGTGTTGTTTTTTGTGGATGAAATAGCAGCTCTTGAATCATTTCATGTTACTCTCTGTGCTAAATTCAACAATTTTGTTTGTTGGGGAGCCCAAGATTGGATTTTTGCAGTTAGTCACAAAATTTTAAGGGGAGAAACGTTGCATCTTTTTATGTAGCCCTACCAAATATGAGACCTTAATATGGAGGCGTGCATTGGGGGCGGCAGTTCGTCAGATTAGGGGAAAAAAAATTGATCCTTCGGGAAACTCGAGCGCGTCTGATTAACAGATGGTAAATTAAATACATGAAGACGAGTGTATATTTCAATATTTGAGGGTGATTTAGAGAAATAGCAGTTTGACAAATCTGTAAAAAAAAAATACGTCACCTCAATATACTCGAGCGCGATAGATTTTTTTTTTTTTTCATTTTAAAGGTAATTCTGTCAGAATCACGAAAATCCTATAATCYGACAGTTTMBATGGGGCGATACAGGTAAAATCGTCAACAAAAGCGTACTGATGCTGAGAGCTGTGTATCCCCCACTCCTCATTTTCTTTCTCACTCTCTCGCACCGTCCTCATACTAGCGTCTGTCGCCATGATGCCATCACAGCTGATCACCATGGCCTAGTTGTTGTTTGTAGACTCTTAACACTTTTGTTTGTTTGTGGTGTTTTCATTTTTTTCCCGTTTACATCTATCAGTTTTACATCCATTGGTAAAATAAGTGGCTTTAGTGTCAAATGTATTTYCTGTGGCAAAGAAAAGTATGAAATAATTAATAAGTTTACTCCACAAACTCTAAATAAGTGTATAACTCTATTGGAGTATCGCAAAGCGAAGCCGGTTGTCAGAAAATCGAGCAACGAATTGTCAGAAAAAACCTCATTGAACGATGGCTATCATACATAAYCAGTGTTATAAGCTTTTTATAGCACTATATGATTTTCAAGGACAAATTCAAATTGGTACAGAAAGTGAGCAGGCAAGTGTTAATGTACCAGAACTCTCTGGAGAGAGTCTCGAGATATCTACTCCTAGCACTTCCATAATAGAGGCTGTTATACATTGGGCGAGTAAGTGTTAATGGAATAGATTATTCATTATATACTGTATTACATTGTGATGTTGAAAAAAAATAAACAAAAAAATGATTCCTTTCAATTCTAATAATGAAAACAATGTTCTTATTACATTAACGTTTGAATATGTCTATATATATGTATATATATTTATTTATTTATAATATAATATTTATATATATTCTCATATATATATATATGAGATATGAGAATATTTGTATTTCTGATATATATATATATATATAGTATATTAGGGTGTGTCATTCTGAGGCAACCTTTTTTTCAACTGAGAAACTTTAAAATCGTCAGATTAACGATATCCCTCTATACAATGTTCAAATTATCTTTTGGGAAGACTCTGACATCAAGTTCATCCCCCTGCATAAAAATCTGACGCGCTCGAGTATCTCAAGGTCACCTTTATTTTACAAGTTTTAAAATCAGTCATGACTTTTGACCACGTCGAAATTGTCAGAAATTTAAATGGCACGCTTTTTAGAGGTTCATTAACATTCGCYTTGAATATCTGACATGCTCGAGTAACTTTGGTTTTTTTAACCTCTCATTACGGCCTTCCCCCTTGAATTGATTGTCAGATTGATTTATATCAACTATCGCGTATACACCATAAATGACTAACAAGCTTGAGTATTTTTATGTGACTATTGTTTTTTTACATTTTTGAAAACTAAAAATAAAAAACTTCACCTACACTTTTTTTTTTTAAACGTTATCTTCACAATCTAGTAAGTCTCCATGACGCTCCCGTAACTGCAAGTTTAGCACTCCAGGCTCGCCTACTATAACTATTGAGCCAGAYATGGTCCCCATCTCTGCACAATATTTGTCTCGAAAACGTCGGATCTTCTTGGAACTTTTTAAAAGCTCACAAAGCGACATGATGTCACTTGAAAGGTCGASCGCCTTCAGTTCCTGCTCAAGTTTTATTTTTTATGTTACGATACGTCAGTCCGAGTTATTGCGAGCRGCGCCGACTCGACTCTCCACGGTCTTCGTCTACCCTTTCAGCTGCGGCTGCCATATTTTCTACACTGCGCGCTCGCTGTAAAGTAAATATCTAAACTTGGATCCCTCGTAAAGCAGCTAAAACAATTGCTCTAACTGAGCGAAGGGGAGTGAGCACAAATGACATGAAAAAATGGGCAAACAGCGCACGCAATCTGGGAAATCACACATAAAAGCTAAAAGTGGTGAAAATAAGCTCGCTAAAATGATTTAAACTCCCATTGTACTTTTGTAGRAATGTCACACAACTACTCCCTTGGTTCGTCGATTGGTTGGTCTTCCATTTGTGGAGTTGGCTAATAGTGTTACTAGCGACAGTGCAATTGTAATGCAGGAGAATATAGAGAGATAAAGAACGTATGCTAAAGGTGAGTGCGGGTGAACATGGTTCTGAAGAGCCTAATAATCATAGTGTTGATTGCTTAACAAAATTAAATAAAAGCAATAAATTTAAATTTTTTATTTAAGTGTTACCAAATATAAAGAAGAAAAAAATAATCTTAAAAAATTAAACACTTCCTTTTCATATCAGTTCTATAATTTAATGGAAAAAGATTTTACCGAGAATACAAAAAAAAAAATTTTTTTTAGTAAATTATAGTCAACGTAGAACCCAAATTTATTTTATGCCAAATTTTATTTTCTTTCTTTGTAACCTTTCTTCTCTTAATTATTAAACATATTTATTCCTGTCCAACTCTATTTAAAAACGTATTGTAGAATTATATAAGAATAAAGACTAATTAAGAATCTTAATTAAACCATTTTCAAAAAAAGAACCACGTTGAAATTTTGCATACACATTCATCTTATGGCCGGGCTTCGCGTTACTATCAGTTTGACAAATGTGTCCACCCTGTTGAACAGCGGATGAAGCAAAACCGAATTGCCGCTAGTTGTACAAACAGTTAACCGTGCATTGTCGTGCAAATTGGCGCGGACAACGGACACGGATATATATTATAATAGCAAGCGAGAAGAATTTCGTCTGTGAAAAAAAAGGATGGCTGAGCAAGTGAATTCTAGCGAATGCCCTACATTGTTTGTCTAAGTGATGACATCGTTTAAAGCAATAACAGTCGTTGGCCAAACAGTTGACAATGGGAAGACATAATAACAAAAATGCTGAGGACCGGTCAGACGTAGCAAAAGCCATGAAACTTGACTTATGCGTATGACGGAAAGTATAATAAAAAGTTGGGTGCAGGCATTTTTTCATTTTTGGAGTTCGCAGTTGAAATAATTTTCTATCGTTCCACTTTTTATATAATACGAGTACTTAGCTTGCTTTGCCGGGTTAACTGTAGGAATTTCTTCTTGCCGAATTTACAGCTAGTCGTTCTTTATTTGCGCTATTTGGCGACAATTGGAGAATCCAACGGAGTTGAGGTCTTTCTTTTCCTCTGCTTCCCGCGACGGGCACTGCATCGAAAACTTTCAGAGCTGGAGTGTTTTCGTTGATTCGAACAACATGACTAAGCCAGCCGCTTTTAATTCGCTTAGCAATGTCATAGCCATCATATATCTCGTAGAGCTCATCGTTCCATTAACTACGGTATTCGCCGTTGCCAATGTTCAAAGGGCCATTAATTTTCGGAAAAACCTTTCGCACGAACACTCCTAAGGCCGAATTATCAGTTGATGCAATTGTGAAAGAAACTTAGAAATTCAATTAAATGCTTACGAAGGTACGCAGCATGTGCATTGTATGAGTCTCCCAAAATCTCGAAAGGTAGCGTAGTTAGTAGCATAAGTACGTTTGTCTCCCACTACATATACACTCTGTTTATTTGGATAGTTTTAGTCACCACTTACCTCGACACTAGATAATTCACCGGAAAATATTTTATTTTAAGAAAAACGAGACACAGTATGTGTTTTTTTTTTTCGTTTTATTCAACGTTGATGGAGAACAGGTAAATTAAATGCGAAATGTGTAAACGAGGACGCTGCGTGACACCTTCGCTCGGTGCGAGATCAACGGAAAATAAGTGAAGTCGTCCTCTGCAGCGATCGCTTTTGATGGTTGGGTAGTGTAGAGTTGTGGTGTGATGTCCGCATGTGTGGTATACGAGTATATTCATGTGTAGTAGTATGTGGTGTCTTCATGTGGAATGTCTGCATKTGTGGTGTCTTCATATGTGGATCGCGTCAGTGTGGTGTGTTGTCRTGTGGTCGTTCAGTGCCGTGGGTATAGAGGGGAGAGCTAACTCATCTAGCCACATAAATTTTGTTTATATAACTAKTTCTATGCTTTAGACAACACCATTAGCATTTTTCACCAGCCGGACTGACTCTCATTTTAAGTCTTTCAAACACTKTATGCAATTTAGGGTGGAATAAAAATAAACAAACGAAATACATATGTATGTATATTGTATATACTACATTATTATATTTGTACAAGTAGATATTGATTTTCCGAGAACCAGAATTATAAAGGGGTTCATGCCAGAGCTCTTGGTACTTGACTACTCGACTAACCGGATTAACTAGATAGGGCATTACTGGATTAAAATTATTCGGAGAGAGACTATTCTCATTTTCGACTATCCGGTTAACCATTCTTGCCGACTATTTGAATAGCAAGCGTTGGACTTCTACACATTTTTTCAACGTGTAGTGTATAAGTTTATAGAAATTTTGTAGTGCATACGCGCACAATTTTCATTTTCACAAATTTGAAACAACAAAAATCAAATGTTGCATGGATTTCAAACAATTTTCATTTACATTATGCACCGAGAAATTATAACTTAAATCTTAACTTAAGTCGTACACCGTGGCGCGTTGCAATTTTTATAATGCATGAAAATTATCGAACAAAGAATTTGTCTCAAATTTTGCATTTCTAATCTAATTTCATGTGCGGAATCGTTGAAATATTGAAAAAAACAAGCCTACGAATGGTASAGAGCCCTCAAAGACGATGGAGACATGCCTCGTTCAGTACGGCCTTCRACCTCTTCAACTGATAAAAATTTATTAAAAATCGTCAAGGAAGTGTTAGTACAGGAAAGTGTGAGTAAACAACAACAACGATAACGAAAACTATACACCAAACCTTTGTGATACCATAATCTATCTTTCAGTCTAAAAGCCAGCGAAATAACGTGGAATGACTTGACTTGACTGAAATTGGAAAACTATTTAATATTTAGCAATCAAATGCTGTCTGTCACACATGAATTAACCTATTGACACCACACAAAAAACCAACCGTTTTATAAATGAAGCCCCCTTAAGTGGGGGAAATTTATATGTAATTTTCTCCTTCATATTCGGTTAGTGCATCGATATATTCTAATAAAATTTGTGTTACATTTTCACCACATTGATTAGCACTTTAGGTTCGATAATATATTTAAAATTTTGTCTTGACTATGATATAAATATTTATGATGGCGATGATTGAATATAGTAAAATATATATTATTAGTTTAGATAATAATTTATCGAATAATACATTGATGCATAAGAGAAAAGAGCAAAGAATCCCTTTACATTTAATTTTGGCTGAGTCAAACCCTAATTAAACAATAAGCTATACATTAACCTTCCAACGCAGGCGCCTCTTTTTACCGAGGGATCACCGGAAATGCCGTTGCAATGGTTGAGATTAAAATATATATTTTTTTTAAATTTCAGATTTTCTTTTTTAATTGTGTATATATATTTGTTACATTAAACAACTCTAATAAAATATTTCACTTTTTATATGAGAAAAAAATTTTGCAAAAAAACTCGTTTTTTTTTACTCGAGAAAACCCATGTACCTCTAGTTTGTGATATTGAATCAGATATTTTATAATACTAGACAATCAATATACACAGTAAAATGTACTGAATGGATGTTAGGGAAGTTYAATTTGGTAAAATAGGAGGAAAGCAAAAATTAGATTCTTAATACCATTAAGACTTTACAATATCAATGACAATTTTAAATATATTTTTTCAAGTTATTGGAATTAGCAAGYACAGAACTTCTGATTTAAAGAGGCAACGTTTTCTTTTATCTTCTCTTTGAATTTATGTTTTTAATGTCTGCCACCAGTAGCAAGATTTCTGGTGTGCACTTGTTTACTATTAAGCAAGCGTTCGAAGGGTAAAGAGATCAAGTCCTATGCATATTCATACAAAGACCTTTTCTTTCCTTTCACCTTTATGATTTTCTTTTTATTATCGAATGCAGCTATTTTTATTTTTTATTAATATCAATCTATATGTAGCCGCTTACGAAAGCATTCCCATCTTTACGACTAAGTATATTTATGTACTATTTTCTTTTTATCGATTGCCTTACGAACTCTACTACTTCTAAGTATACGCCTCGATTTCATATTTTTATGTCGACTGCCATCTATCCCTTTACTTCATATTTAGGTATTACTGATTACTGCAGTTTATTCTATCAGCACTTATATKCTCTCTACTCATACGTATTTGTTGAAGTTATTTTGAAATATTCGCTAGCTTCATAGAATGAATCAATTGATGTAAGATTTTTTTCCGTATAGCAAGTGATCTACGTCAATTATTCGAGCGTCCGGTACATAAAAACTCTTAAGTGTAAACACGTCATTTCATTACTTATAATATATGTATACATATATATGTATATATGTATATTAATCGAAAAATCATAGAGCAGTAAATTTCCTACAAAACTATGAGTTCAACAATCATAATGATTTTATCTCATTGAGGTATAAAATTCATAAGAAATAAACAATTTTCCCAAAAACGATCAAATTTTAACTGTTAATATCTTTTAAACGGTTGGGTTTACGAAAAAATCGTGCAGACTTTTTTATAGAGGATTCAATTTTCTACAAAATCTAAGCAACAAGATATTTTTTCAAGTAGTTGGAAGCGAGATATAAAGCTTTCTATATGATAATAAGAAAAAATAGAATATTGTCAGTAGGAGGACCTTCCCGTTACAATTAAGAACTCTTTTGGAGCGGCTTCTTTAGAGGTGTCTAGGAACCCATTTTTCAGAGTACGAAACGAAAAAAAAAAAAATTATTTTTTGAATCACCCTAATATATATATATTCATAAGTAAGTGCTATAGATTTTTAGAGCATTCCTTGGATTGTCAATTGTCAATTATCCTTCGTCAAATGTCATTCAAATATATTTACAAGCAAACTCAATTTTAACACWAATGGGATTATGAGAAATAAAAAGATTGTACGAATACTCAGAAAAACAAAATTAAAGGAGGAATTCTTAATGACCACTCTGAAGGAACAATATTAACTAATACCGATCACAATTGTAACTCTTTTCAAATGTTGAAACTACGAACAGTTCTTTTTTCATAAGCTTTTAATAGATTTAAAACATCCAGCTGACGGAAATATTTAAGGATTTCAATATTTTATCGTCTATAGTAGAGATCTATACTACAAGATATAGAGAGAAAAACGGTGCTCATACTCATTTAATAAAACTGAATTCTTATGGTCTTGCAATTTTAAACGGGCAAATTKTAAGTTCTTTTCTACTAATTCACTAATAATGTTGTACACCCTGTCGTTTTGCTATAACACTTGTTATGCCTGCTGATATTCTGTATACATCTGATAATAATGCTCTTGATGTTGCTGCTGATTTTATTTATATTTCGCTAAGTTTTTTGTTTGTATTTTATTATTTAAATATATATTGTAATATTTGTGGTGTTGCTGCATGCAAAAGGCTGGCCATAACGAAGTTGAAAAAGTTTGTTCATCCAAACCCCGATGGCTATTGTCATAACACAAAGTTTTTGTCATGATTGTAGTTGTTGGTTTTTTTCTCTGGCAAGTTGCTTTTARCCACGGCCTTCTTTTATTTTTGCCTTTTTCTGGTTTGATTCATGACTATTTTCTGTCTCCCCTCGCCCACCTTTGGTGCTTGCTGCTCTCACTCTTAACAAAAGAATATCCACAGCTCAATCGAATTTGCTGCACCAATTTGTTTGCAAATMATTTTATCGAAAAGCTGTACGAAGRGAAGAATTGTATGCGATTATCCTTTTTGCGGCCACACTTGTTGTTCAGGCCAACGTTGACTGTCAAGTTGAGGAGCGAACAACCACTTGAGAAATGCTCATGGGCTAACAGGGTTCCACTAGTCTTTTGGTATTTAAAGCGAACTCGGCTATCACTACCACTTATACGTACAAGTGCTTATGTGTGGCCGGTTATGATGTGTTATGCCCTACGCAGTGCTGAAGGGTTGAAGTAAGTATTGAATTCTGGTTAGTCATTTGGTTGGATTGCTCATTGTCTGCTTGCTTATTGGCCATAACCTCGCTGTTATCAGTTTGACTGCTTGTTTTTCTGCTGCCAGCGTACACAAATATATAAAATATGATTGCTGTCAGWAAGGCAGCATTGAGTGCATTGGGCGACGCTAAGTTGGTAAATGAGCAAAAAACGAGGAAAAATATGATAAAATATGGTAAACAATAATGCAAACCGCAAAATTACCAATAAAAAAAAGTTTTGTTAAAAAACCAGARAAATATATAAATAATTTTTAGCTCAACCGGACTAGGCTGCCCAMTTTGAGAAATTTGTGAAAAGGCCAACAAGCGCCTCAGTATAAAAATACGGAGCAGTAGTGATAGAATAGACATCGTGTGTTTGGAGAGTGTTCAGCGACAGGTTGAGCACCTTGGTGAGGAAGCTTACTCCCGTCGAGCTAAGGGGCTTTAGCATCAGCATGTCAAATTGCATCAGGGCCAACAGTTTCGGAAGATGTTGCCTTATTGATGAACCTGAATCCCCTCAGTTGCGCAGTATTTTGGTATTTTGCGTAGCCGTCGGGTAAGATATTGTTTGGCTTGTCTACCGAAGAGTGCGGTTGTAAGTTTCCGGCTAAAATAGCTCGCACACTTCCTCGGGTCCGAATAGGC
>NW_017534797.1:388121-408061 GCF_001853355.1 Bactrocera latifrons
CACAGTACAGAATCGCACGGTAGATCAGTAAATTTGAATATTCGTATATCATAGTAATATTGAACAAAGCCAATGTGTATGTAAATTCTCGTTACCCATATTGAGGAGAGATAATATCCGTACCAAAATTCAAACTTCATTGAGGGGAGTCCGCTGCTGCTTCACCTCGCGATGAATTGCATAAGTGAATTAAAATCGTTTTTTGGCATGAAACAAAATACAAGAAGTTTACTTAAGTTTACTTACTTCACTGTTGCTGATAGCAACAATAACAATGAGTGCAACAACGAATAAAAAAACAAAAAAAAAAGCACCATACTTTTCTGCCTTGACCGCATAAATGGATTTACTGTGGAAGATGCTGTTTTTAAGAAAACTGCAACGGTGATAAAGCCCACCCAAGAAGCCCTGCTCCACAACTGTCTGACATTAAGTGGATTATGTGAAGGCTGAAAATGTGGATGGAGAGGAAGCATTAGCTGTGCAGCGCTAAAGCTGTTCCGTTTGACACCTTAATGGACTTAAGCCACGGATGCGTGACTTCAAGTCTCAATAAACGTCCGGAGTGTCGCGGTTACTACGAATTTTATTGGAATTCTACAATGAACTGCATCTGTTTCTCCTACCGTATCACCTACCAACTTGTTTGGATAGACTAAATTACACGACGGTTCACTGGCTAAGACGAGTTTGACGACGCTTTTATGGACTTAGACTCATAGATTCACGAGTATTTACTTCGTCTCTTTGTTTGTCCATCTATCAGTTCGTCTGTTTAACTTCTAAGTTCATCCACAGACGGGTAATCGGGGAGTGCGGCGTAAAAACTGCAATACTTTGCATTTGCACGCAAAAGAAGATTTATTCAAATRCGCAACTTTGGACATAAATTGAGCACGCTTTGTACGCAGAATTGAGCTTCAGTGGTTTACGTGTACTTAGTTGCGTCGATGGACGTTAATGACGAGGTAGTATAGTACTGGTTGATGGCATGGGTCTTAGAAAAACAGAAGGCGTGATATCGTGCTTTTGGAAGTTCGATTGTTTTTAATATTGATCTCGTTTGTATACAATAGAAGGTTTCGAGGACCGGTGAAGGAATTTGAGTGAAAATAATGGAGAAATTCGCTCGCTTCCGTTTTGGAAATTTCAAAATTTCGATTTATACAGATGGAATAAGGTCTCTAGCAGAAAAATATCAAAAATAAATCTATCAAAATGGTACATATTTGTTTATTTATTTATTAGTATAAATATAAAAAATAAGTTGAAGTTTGATTAGGAATACGAAAAGACTTTTTCGACTACACAATATTATGCAACGACGTAATTTTTCGGAGGGTCACACTGACGATCCCTTGAGAAAGCTAGTGAATAATTTTCAGGCGAGCTGAAGACTTAAGTAGCTAATGCTCTTGCTGTATTAAGATAATTGTTTTATTTTTTCCTCTTTAATAAATAAACAATAAATAAAATTTTTTTAATATTTCGTTTCGTTTTAAGGCAATACAACAAAACCTCTTAGCATTTAGAAGCATTACCTTTTTATATTATTTGCGTAAAAATTAACGAAAAGTCATCCACAAAATCTTTATTTTATTGCTTTGATTAAAATAAGGTTGCACTTGAACTTAATTATAACCTTATAAATACAGGGTGGCTAAAAACTAATCCTCCTATCAGTAGATACTATATATTGGGCAATTGACCTCTAATGTCAGTTATATTTTGACATTTGTGTCGTAAGCACATGCGAAATACTGGTAAATAAACAATGGTGTGCAACACTGCGTGTCACAATTGATATGCTTAAGGATGCATTTCCCGGGCGCCTTATCACCCATTTTGGCGGTTTACACTGGCGAGTAAGATCGCCTGATTTGACCGCTCCAGACTTATTTTTGTGGGGCTTTGTGAAGTCGCGGATTTATGTCAACAAGCCGCAGACTCTTGAAACTCGTAAAGACAATATCCGCCAAGAATGTGAGGATCTATCGCCGGAAGGAAGCCTCGGAAGGTTATTTTTGCGCCACCTGTTACTATGAGAAAAGTAAAAAGTAAATAGTGAAGTTTTCAGGCAACTGAAGAAAGAATGCCTTCCGGAAATACTAATTCAAAATAAACTCCTTTCAGACTGCTAGAGAAAGGCTTGTTTGATAGTAATAGACATTTATAATAAAAAATTTTATAGAACCTTATATCTTAGCTGATAATACTTGTAAAAATTTCCAGCCAATGATTGCGTCACATTGTCGAGCTTTAGAGTCCATTGGGAAATACAGTAACTATTTTTTTCCTCACATTGCAGTCCCACTACGGATAACAAGAGACCTTGGAGCACAATTCGAGTCAGACCTTTTGAGGAAACTCGCTGATCTGCGTAGTTTCAAATATCACAATCAAAAAGATTTATCGAATACTTTCACCAACAGCTCAAACAGGGGCGGGCCGAGAAAAACTGTTTTTGATCAAATTCTACTAAATTGAAAAAAAATATATATAATTAATAATTTTTGTACTTTATTGCAATGTACCTGTATAATACTGTACTCAGTTTGTGTTTTGAAAAGAAAAATATCACAAAACAAAACGTTGTGGGCCAAGTTGTTAAAATCTTTGGAGAATTTCTTCTACAGTGACTGTCATAAAGCGTGTGCCGCAACGAAATGTCAATCAATCTATTTTGAAGCAAGTTCGCCCTCAGTCACGTTATCATGCGGCGAAGTGTCAAAAATAGCGTTCAGAGCTCGCATTCGACACAGGAAGTGTGCAGAATATGCGAAGAAAACTATGAATTGTGGCACATAATTTCGAATAAAATAGTCGGTAACTTGTGGTCTTTTGACTTTTGCTTCTGCCGCCAATGGCACTGCCAGTGATCAAGTTCAGTTTTGAATCTATTCCATGAAGCAGTCAATAAAATTTTCCATTCCTATGGTTTTCAAAACACATACTTTTTCTGGAAGCAAACTCAGTTGAAATCGGTCCAAAACTTCTCTACAAAAGCGCGTCTGCAAATTTTGGCCGATTGTTTCCAACGGAGGAATGTACACTGAGGCCCTGTAGTATACTTCGCAACTTCTCACGCATAAATTTTTGCGTTGTGTTTGTCGGACACAGATTCTTGGTTTTTCTTCGCCTACTTTCAGTTCTGTCGCTCGCCAACTTTCAGTTATGTTCCTCAACTTTTTATCTTCGATTTCGGAATATTACAAGCAGCGTGTTTCTCATATTTGATGGCTTTGCCAGATCGATGGGTTCTTTTTGAAGAATCACGCACTCAGCGTTGTTGAAGATAGAATATAACATAGGTAAAAAATMACATATGGGCCATTCCATCAATTGGCAACATAGCTTTATACCCGTGGTTCTCAGATTTTGACCAAACTCGAGAATATCATAATATTATATATATATATATATAGAACAGAAGAAGAATATCTGTTTACTTTTTAGTGATCAAAGTTGCTCCACTGTTTTTTGGCGCGCAATTCAAATTCCGATAAAACAAAAAAATTACTATTTCTTTTATTTTTTAACGACCTGAAAATTGAGTGAAAAAAATTTTGAAGTTATACAATTTTATGTAAAAAAAATCTCAGCTTTCTGATAAAAATATTTTCAAAATCAAAAAAAAAAAATTTCAAAATCCAAAAAACATATTTTTTGCCTCTTTAAGTATATATTAATTAAAAGTAGCACACGGCTGTGATGAGTATCGTTGCTTTTCTTATTACTTTATATTTTATCAGAACTGTAAAATTATTAATAAGCCATTTAACCCTCTGGCATTTCCGTGGGAAATGTCCCCCATTCCGACACTGGCTCAAATCATCCCTACATAACCACAGCGACAGTTGGTATGTTCCCGTTGTAGTACTCTACGAACTGCTTTAAAAGTGGACGTTCAAGCCAAACTAGCAGAACTTGGTTTTGATGAGCGAGTCTGACTCACGGCTGAAATTTTATAACCATTAAATAATTGTCTTGAAATGAGCTCGTTAAAACATAAATAATACATAAAAAGTACGCTGTACGAATTGAATCTGGCAGGATGCAAACGATGCAATGAATTTAGTTCTCGTGAGTTAATTGTTGTTGGTTGCCATTGTACGCTGAATGTGGCAACTGAATCTCAAAGCAAAGGTCTTCCTAGAGCAAAAGGCTTTGTCGGTCATATGGCTTAACGCTTTCAATGGAATTCGGACACATATTGAATGTTTTCATATATGTACTTTATATGCTCTTTTAAAGTTCCCTCCACTTGGTGCTTATAGTGGAGCTTTTCTTCTAGCCTGCATGTAGATTACTTTTATTGTTCATGTCCTCTGATCTGACTGTAAAATGTGGGTTTAAGGGGCAAGATGATTGCAACAAAAAAAAAAATATATATATATATATATATATATATATAAATATATATATAATATAGGCCCTCCGAAAAGTATTTACTTTAAGATAGTTAGTTTTAAATATTTGATTATTGTTATGTTTTATGTTAACTAAATTAACTAAATTAATAAATATCTAGAGAAAAAAGAAATCAGCGTAAAATAATATCCAATACTAACATATCAGTTATATGGACAGATAAAATCTGATTGGATGTAATTTTGGCATTTTAATTTGGCGCCACACATAAACTAAAGGATTTATCCTGAAATTATCAAAATTGACAACACAAAGTGCAAATTACGACAAGCTACGAGAGGAATTAGTTTATTGAGGCATTAACCGTCTCCTTCAACCCAGTGGACAGCATATGTTATTGTAGCCAAATGGATAACGACGGAAAGTAAAAAAACAAAAAATAAACAAATGGTGATTGAGAGCATTCGACATTGGCGCCACATAAACGTTTGGCAGACGTTGCCAACTTGATGCGAATATTAGAACAAACATGCGCAAACATATATAGTATGTATGTATCTGTTCAAAGTCCATTTGACATGAAATTACAAAATAAATTTATAACCAAACTTTATTATAGTATTTATTTTCCGGAATTTTGACCAATGTGTCATCTACCATGCTTCGATTGCAATAGTTCAGACTATCAGCGATTTCAATTTTTAAGAGTTAAGATAATAATTTCCCTTATTAAATAAAATTATGCATGCGAATACTGACCCCCTGGTGCCTTATAAAGAGATTTACTTCTGAGTAACACATTTGACTTTTTTTTTGGTAGTTGTGACTTGCTTTCCAGAAACTAACTGCATTTGCTTTGAGAGGAAGAAGTACTGTACTGTATGTTGGAATCCTTCATTTGACCAGCTTTGAAGAAAATGACACCTCGATTGAAATACTAACCGGTACAACCTCAAAAACATCAGCAAGTTTTCGCACAACTCGTTAACCCGAAATTCTTTTGGATAGAAAAGCGCCACAATTTCTCTGTTGCTGACAAAGTCAAACGCAAGCTAATATATTGAAGTGTGTGGGGCAGTACTTTTTGTCTGGCGTTTGGAACAAAACCACTAGCATATAAACTAGCTGAAGTGCAGGCAATGTGGCGACACATTTTTATAGTTTCTATTTAGCTTTGCTGATAATTTAATACAATTTTCTTTGAGTCCAATAGTCAGAGTTGTGTTTGCCCGCGATCAACTGCTTTTCCACTTATTTTCTTGTATGTATACACAACTAGTTGGCAGAAAGCATGGCGATACATTAAAATGTAGAAACTAAAAATGACATGTGCTGGCCATTGTGAAATT
Source organism: Bactrocera latifrons (assembly GCF_001853355.1). NCBI lineage: Eukaryota > Metazoa > Arthropoda > Insecta > Diptera > Tephritidae > Bactrocera > Bactrocera latifrons. The sequence goes on from NW_017534797.1 coordinate 393,842, forward strand.
GTTACGCGAAATTTACTGGATGAGAACATAATCGTATAGTCGCTGACCTGAAAATAATTGACCATAAATTATTTTCGTTGTAAAAAAATTTCATTGTACGATTTGTGGTTTAACTCTTGTTGATTTCTCTCTCTCACTTATTCTCACCGGAAATTATATTCATGTCATATTACTTATAGCTCAAGCTGGCAATAAAACGATGACTTCTACTACAGAAACCCTAGTAAATCGTTTCTAATAGAATGCCATCTGGTGTTTAAATGAATTTTCTACAAGTAAATACTTATTTCTTGGTTGCTAAAGACTCAATACATATTTTATACTAGATTCCAAAATTATAGATAGACATTCTAGCAATAAACTGTGTTAAGGTAATAAATTCGAAGAAATTTTTTTCAGAAAGAAAATAAATTTAGAAAAAAATCAAAAGTAGTCAAATCGGTTATAAGCAGCGCTTTTTAAAATAGTTCGTCAGAATCCCTCTACACGAAGGCTTTCATATTTTATTGATGGTTTGGACTAGCTGCTGCTAGAACCAGAATATGATTTACCCACGATTTATCTGAGCAAGAATATTTTCTTTAGAACATTATATAATACCTCTATTTTACCACTATTACACGACTACTGCTGTCACATATATAGTATTTATACAATCTTTGATAGCGACATTTAATATAAAATGCACATGATTTTAACGAAAAATATGAGGCAGTACGATGAAACTGGCTTAACAATATATATACATATATACATATCTATATAGATCAAGTGTTTAGACAACAGTACATAAGAGGCTGCTGGCAGAAAATAGAAATTCAACATTCCATATTGTATTTGCGGCAGCGGTCAGCAAATACAGCGGTACGATTGTGGTGGTCGTGCAAAGTAGCACATACTTGGAGACAGCGTGCCATTGTTGATGTTGGCATGCTTAGTGTCTTCAAAAGTTAAATTCTCTACTGCTATGCTTTTAAGAGCAATTGTATTTACATGCACTACTGTTTGCTCTGCAAACAATGCAATTAATATCCCAACAAAGCTGGCGAATATTGTCTTACTCTGAAGCTACGCAAATTTGCAAGTCTCTTGCCTCAGTTTTAGAAAGACATACATTTGTGAGCATATATGTATAAAGGAAATGTCCAGTTCATTGTTAATTCTCTTATATTGAATTAAGTCTGTGTGGTAGGCAAATTGATATTATCAAGCATATACAAACAATTTATGCAACTAAATGCAAATATTGGCCAATTGCAGCACCTCAACAACTGATTGTTGGCTTTGAGTTCATCTCTATGTACTTTGCCACATACATAGATTCTTGATGTGCTTTTATTGCAAAACTATCTTCATTAGTATGCTAATTACAATTGCTAGCTTAGAATTATTTAGTTTTAGTGTTTTTTATTGTAAATACTTCGTATGTAGTTTCCGTTCATTCAAACATGAATTAAAGTCGATTGTATGAGATTGGGCGGATCTGTTGTTGTATGTGAATTATATTTAATAGAATGGGTCTAATATGGGAGGATGTAAAAAAAGTTGTTTGATAATTATATTACAAAAGATTTGCCACAAGTACCTGATACATAAAATATCCAATACAAAAAGACAAAGAAACAGAATCAAATAAAGATTGGACAGCTTTACTGCAAAATATATTAATACTTTTTCTTTAGGACGCTAGACAACTGCTACATAGTTAAACTATTTTCGGTACAAGTTTTCTTTAAATTATTTCAAGTATTAAAATATTGACATATTTATCGAACAGAAACGATCGGTAACCATCGAACACTTAGGAACACAAATAACACTTGCTGCATTATCATAACTATTTGAGGGTTTGACTACCAGAGCTACTCATACGACGCGACTGAACAGAGTGCATACAGGGTTTGTGCGGAAATTAAAAGAACTGAGTCGATTTAAAAAGATGTATTAAACCAATTGCTCCTCTGCGTCTCATTGTAACGCTTCTAGTGCGATTTCCAATCATCGAAGGCGTCACGGAAGGCATTTTCCGGAAAAGACCTGAGAGCCGAGGTATATGCTGCTTGGGTCCGCTCTGTCGTCTCAAAATGCCCCCATATCTCGAGATCATACTCAAGGATCTATGACTCGTCAACTGTGATTACGTTACTCAAAAATTGGGGTTCACTTTCACACATGTTCAAATTCTCTTCACACACTTCCACTTGTCGCAATTTTTGAGTACTTTTGGAATCATCTTCGCGCACACCTTGCGCATGTTCAAGTGCTCCATCACAATGTCATTAACCACAGATTTTGATAAATTTAATATAAATTTAACATCTCGGCTATTAAACGCATACTTAGTCTCCGAAGTACAGTCGCGGCGGAAGAATATCAGTCCTATTACTTTCCGGACAAACCGTGTATGTCCGCGTTGGTATATGTTGTACAAGAGTGCCTACATACTTCATTGCTGAGCAGCGGTTTATGTAATCAAGAAAGTTCAAGATCATAAATGGTCACCGGCACAAATTAACCACGGTGTTGGTGGCATCATCTAATAGAGCAATCAACTACAGCATTAATTAATTATCTATTCAGAATGTTATGTAGTTATGGATTATTCACGGCGTTTAGTATGTGAAGCCAGTACGACTCAAAGAATATGCACCGTCAGACAAAGGGCAACCAAATGAATCTGAAGCGTTATAAATAGTTTACGCAGTCGCTGGCAAAAAAATGTTTATGAGAGTTTAAATACATACCTGTTAAACGTATATACATATATACACATATATATATATATATTCAAGTTAGTAAAATAGCAAGAAACAAGAAGAAACATTTACTTTGCACCGAACTTTTAATTTCAGTTATTTCAGTAGATTCGATACTAAACTACAATTTGCATAACTGTACGAACGAACGTGGTTCCTCGAACTGAAAAGGGTAATAATTTCGAGGTTTGCTACTTWAAAAAAAAAATAAATAAAACACGGTAACTTCATATTTAATGGGGAATGTTTATTGTCATTCTAAAGAAAAAATTTGGCATTTATTTTTCACCCGTTCAAATGATTGCCGCGGCTACGTCTCAGATGGTCCATCCATTGAGTCCTATTTTCGATAACTCATTCGAACTCTGAACAAAATTTGTCTCGAAAAATTTGGATCTTCTTACAACTTCTCAGGAGCCCATAGAGCTAAGCGATGTCTCTTGGCTAGGTCGAGCGGCTTCAGTTCTGGCACATGCTGTGTTTTGTACGCTTCCAAATTAAGATATCGACGTAAAATGCACTATGTTCACGGTCTTTGCGTATACTCTCAGCGATATTTTCTTCACTGCGTGCTGGACATAGTCTATTCGGTTGATATTATGCTGTGTTCATGCTGGGGAAGGAGCTTGTTTACATAATAATTATAATTACCTTTGCTGCCGAGATTATGTGCTTATGCACTTTCATTATTTAATACTTTTTTGTGTATCTGCTTTGCATTATTATTACTATTAGTGTTATTGGTTGGTATTATTTATTTGCTTTCATTCAATTCATTGGTCGCATTCACTCAACGCACTCAAATATTTATTTTGTAAATAATAGATAATTAAGCAGTAATGTGTTCGCCAGAAACGTATGTATGTATGTGTGTTTGACTCTGACCTTTTCGCTTCACGAATTTCGATGGAGTTCTTTTATTATCGCTTTTATTAATGTTATTATTATTATTATTTTCACTTTACCTCAAATGAATATTCGCATTTGTGCACCCAGCCTTGGCTTTTATACTTATGCTTTGCATTGCTAATGGTTTTTGTTGTTGTTGTTGTATATTGTAATATGCATTGAGTTTTTAGGACTTGCGGCATTTCTCTTGATAACGGTGTAATCTGCATAATCCCATCGAGTGTACGTTGTGGTAATACATACATGGAAGTGTCCTTGCATTCATGAATAGCCAGAAAAGAGAGGAAGTTACTTTATTTCAAATTAAACATAATAAAAAATATATTTTATCAGTTGAAATAAATAAATATCCTTTAATTATACGTATTAAAGAATATACATAAAATAATTTCGATATGGCGAATATTATATGTATTAATATAGCTTCTTCTGTGTTAGCACAAATTTACAGATTTAGGATAAGATCTGACTTATATCTCATTATCGTATTGGAAGCTTGAAAGCATTAAAAATCTTTCTAAATGCTTAGTACATGCTGCTGAGAAATGAACTAAGTTTGCGTGATATATTTAGAGCTGCAAAGGGGCCAAACTACGAGGAATTGAATATTAACTAAATTTAGCAATTCAATTCCTCTGACTTACTGTTTAAGGTCAAAAGATTAGGCTTTGAGTACGCTATACTGATTCATCATACTATCGATAAGATCTCAAATCGCACAATAAGCCAATAGCAAATACTATACTGAATAATTACAAAGCTGCATATTGTATAAATAGATGACTGGGGATTAATTTTACTAACTTGAAATATAGATATTGAAGTCTTTTGTGATTGGTTTCTAAAATTTGTAAAGTTTTTTGGACCCACTAAAGATTCCTTATACCTACCTGTAGCTAGATGGTTCATGAAATATAGTTACATATCTGAAATGTCGACTTTTCTTTTAAATTTTTAGGCTGTTAATTGCATATGAAATGTTCGCAGTGAAATAAAAGATGATTTAAATATACAGCTACACATTTCAAGAAAGTTTTTTACCAGGAATTTAATCACATTTCACAGACTACCTGCAGTGAATGACGTCCGCCTATTGTCGACTATTTCGATTTCCGCCTCCACGTGTGACACCAGCACGTTGTGTGAAGGTGTAGTTGTATGACGGCGCAAAAGGAAAATATTATAAAACTAAATATGTGCGTAAATAAAATAACCCCATTTATATATGTGTTTGCCTAATTATACAGACATAAAAAACACTTCATAAAGCTAATGGACAGTTAAATTGCAGTACAAACAGCATGAGGTTACTCATACGCCATGTCGCTTGCTTGTTTATTTGTATATAGAATGAAAAGATGCTCACAATGCGCATGAATAACGCAATGAGTGAGTGAGTTGATTCTGAGTAAATTGAAGTATACTTCGCAGTGTAAATTTTGGTTTAATTTTCGTGTCTCCGAGCAAAAAATATTTACACAATGAAAAAAGTTTTTACAAATTTTGCCAAATCTAAGGATTTTTAGACCTGCTGATGAAAATATTTATATTTTTATCATTTTTAATTAATGAAAATTTAAACAGGTGGCAACATTCTCTCATTAAATTTCAGCATTTATAATTTTTTGATTTTAGAAGTTTTTGTTTGTATTTTCGACTTGTAATTTTAAAATTTTCTTAAATATTTTTTCACTGCTGGCAACTATTGTACAAATATTTGTACTCTTGTACAAATAGTTTAGATCCTTAAGTCTGACAGGAATTCTTTTAATCATTTTGTTATCAATTTTATTGAATTARATTTCTAACAGGTGGCTACATTATTTCAAAAATGTTAAATCTATTAATATCTTTCAAAACTTTACACTTATTATGAACTCTTATCACATTTAGTTTTAACTCACGATTTTAAATTTTATACTTTTTTTACCTGYTTCAACTCTTCCGACAATATTTTAAACTTTTTAGTTTTTCACACTTCTTGAATATTGCGAAATTTTTTTTTGAACTTGACATTGTTTATTTAATTGTTTATACGTGTGGCAACCTTCCTCACATAATGTGAGCTTCAATAACATATAGTGATGAATGAGATTAGTCAGCTAAGTTTGTTTTTATCTCATTGATTTGTTATTTTAATTTTCAAAACAGATCGAAATCTTTTAAATTTTGACCATCAGACCATCTACCTTGTAAATAATTGCAGCAACACATTGTCGAAACTATTGAAGTAAAAACTGGGCAACATTTATACATAAACCAGTGCCGCATTACCACACTTTTCTGAACACTCCCACCAGTGTCTGATGTGACATGGCTACTCGTAGCCACCGCGACTGTCTCTGGCTCACTCTACTTTTACCACATGTCGTGCGGTGAATGTGGTGAGTCGGCATGCTGTTTTGGGCAGCGTTGTTGGTCCCGTTTGTGACACACATTGCCGACACAGTTAACGTTGCTTCTGTTACCGTCATTTGTGTCTTCTACAGCTGTAAGCGATGATGAGGCAAATTCATTTTTCGTTGCAAGGGTCCACAGCTCTCCAATGTAGATTTGTAGTCGTATTGGCTCATCCTGACCAAAATTCCCTAAATTGATGCCAAATTGTTGATTCTTTTTCAACAGCATGTGATGCCCATTCGAATTGCCAAATTTCTTAAAATGCCACAAATGTTGCATGATTCCTTTCTTCTCTGTTATTCGGGGACAAGGAAACCAGTCTGAGTTCAAAGTTGCAAAAAAAAAAAAACACCAGATGTTAAACTGAGTGTAGATACATGCAACGCGTGTACTTTTGTAGAGTTTTAAAAATGCCTGTCTTTGAGTAGCTTTGTGTGGGTGTGTGATTAAAGCATGCAATTGTCAACAAGCAGATAATAACAAAAACCCTCACCGTCCATTTTTATAACCAACATGTTTATAATTAAGCATACATACATGTGCGTAAGTGTGAGCATGCAATGCTTTAAATATTCCTTGTTCAGTTGCCGTCGGCCGCATTGTACACGATTAGTTGCCGCAGCATCTGCTTTGAATTAGTCTGATTCTTTTACCTTGTACCTCGTACCTTGTAACATTTCAACTTGACATATGCAGGTGTGTGTATATCTAGTTTGTTCATCAAATTTCATTTTTTCTATTTCTGTTAGTAACCGCAACCACTTCTTCATCACTTAGTTGAACTTTCTGTGAATTTTCTCATACTTTTCTTTATTAGTATCAGCCTCTGCATCATATCATCCTTTCTACACAAATTTTTCTTTAGGAATCATCCCCTGCCAACGCCATACTTTCAACACACATTCCCAAAATTAATTGCTTAAAAAATGACCTCAAAATGGGCAATGTTCAATAATTTTGAGCCACACTTGAACTTTAAATTTCAAGTGGGGCTGCTATATCATCATTTATATCTTTTGAAAATTTCTATTTTATTAATATAATTTTTAATATCGCAAAATATTTTTCAAAAAGTTGTTAATTGATGCTATGTTAGACGTTTCTGACATTTAGCTGGCAAAGTGTGATTCCGGATTCAACTTTAAAAAATGTATTCATTTAATTCTCGTTGAAATTTAAACATAAAGTAAATATGTATATGTATACGTACATCAAAACACATTAATACGTATGCGAGTAGCTTGCTTCATTTCTATTTTATGTGTCGAGACAGCAAAATGACACTACCCGTACAACGCTTGCTGATTTCCCATGAGTCCAAGGCGTACCGACAGGCGTATGCCGGAATTTGTTGAATATGAAATGGACAAAAGGACTACGAAAGCCGGTAAAACCATGTAAATTGTACGAACTTAATGCTTTTACCACTCTGCTGCCGTTGTGGTGTGAAGCAATTATGCATTCACTGAGCTCGCGTGAAGTAAATGGGAATTCATATTGATGACTGTAGGCAATCAGTCAAAGGCCTAAGCGTCATCACCGCCACTAAGTAAGTGCCTCAATGAGTGGGAGTTGTGTCAAACATTGCTTATATCATAAGCCGCATATATGTACATACATGTGTATACATATGTAACATTATAAGCCATCAGCATATATGGATGTATTGCCCACATGGAGAAAAGTATGAAAAGTACATTATTACTGATGCTGTCGCTGTATTTGTGTAAGCGAGGATAAAATGATGCGTATAATTATATGAAGTAATGTTCACATTTGTACAAATATGTCTGCCGCTTTTCACTTAAGCTTCATCGAATCATATAGTATTTTATTGTATTATTTTAAATTCGTTTCCATATATCTTTTTATTTTTTACTAATCTTGAGGTATTTTATTCGCTAGCAAAATCTGAAGATGTAACTAACAACTCAAACACCATTAGATGGGAGATCCCTCTTTTGATGACGACCACTGACGACCATTGGCATCTTGAATATCCGGTTCCTTGAGTGGGAAGGGGCTACTGCTCAGCCAGTTGATATCCACGTAAGAATAAAAGCTGACATAACTGAAGTCCCAGAAGTGCGATGGACAGGACAAATACTGAGAATTGAGACCAATAGGTCTTATAATATAGTATCCACATAAAGGAGCGCAAGTTCGTTGTGGAAAAGAGATTCTGCCGCAGAGTTTTGGCATTCATCTCGGTGTATTAATGTTTTGAAACAATCCGCAACAAAGCGTAATTTGCACCCACGCACCACGGAAGAGAAATATGATGTGACTAAAGATGTTTTTTATGAACACTGAAGCGCACTTATGAGAACTGCCCCCGCCACGATGTCAAAATCGTGCTTGCCAACTTTAACGCCAGCGTGGGCAAAGATAGATGGGTTGAGGCTGATCTGTTTCGCCGGCGTCTGAAATATGGTTACCTGTAGTACTAGAGTCCAGTATAGGAAAAATCATCAAGCTATCTGGTTGTCTCCGGATCGCATAGACTCCGAGCAGATCAATCATATTCTGATAGACAGAAAGCACGTGTCCAATGTTTTAGAGGTGTTAACGCTCCGAGGTCCTAACATCGACTCGGAACACTGTCTTATTGCAGCCAAGATACGCACCCGCCTCTTTGCAGCGAAAAACGCACGCCAACAAATACAAGAAAGGTTCGCCGTCGAAAAGCTGCAATCACCAAAACAGCATAAGAAATTTCTACTCGGCTTGCATTCCTGCTCTCTCAGAGCACTCTTCAATAACTCGGTATAAGCGAACTGTGGGATGGCACTGCTCCTTACGTACAGCTGCAACCGATACCATTGGTTTTCGGAAAATTCAAAAGAACACCTGTACGATGATTAGTGCCGCGTGGCTGCGGAGAGAAAACAGACTGCCTACCTCGCAACGTTACAATAGACCACAATATATAATATATGTGGAATAGGATAGATACAGAGAAGGGAAGAAGGAAGCTAACCAAAAAACAAAAACAAAAAAGAAGAGAGAGAGGACGAAATGCTTACGTATGAAGACCTCGATAAGCTGCCCGACAGGGGTAGTGCGCGAAAACTCTACGATGAGAAGCGGCAACTAACAGCAGGTTTCTAGACTGGAGCATAATTTTGTAGAACCCCCAAAGCTGTTCTAGTGACCGGTGCCCAGAGCATACTGAAATTATTGAGGGAACACTGCTCCAGCCTGCTGAATGACAGTGAAAGTATATCACAAGGAGATGGTGAACACGATTTCCTAATCGATGATGAGATAGACTTTCCATTGCCTGATCATGAGAAATTCGAATAGCAGTTACCCGACTGAGGAACAAGAACAAAGCGGCTGGCGATCTAATATCCTTTACCTTATAATACGGAATTAGTTATAAATACGGAATAATTGTTCACTGAAGTTTTGCTACTATAATATGTGGATTGTGTATCTGATGTCCAATATGAAACTAATTTTGTACTAATAACGATACCATAATATAATACTACATACATACAACACTAATAGCAGCTCCTCTGGCTCATATTTGAAAATACGAGAGAGTAATGAATGAAAGTGATAAATTCGAAAATGGATATACAATTACACATAAGCTTCGTATTTACATCAAATGTTCAGATATAATGTTACAGAATATTACACTATACATTGAATCTAATCCTCATCTCTTATTGGTATACATACATTAAATAGTGTTGGAAATTAAATTTACATTTTGCGAGTTATGCAAAATTGAATTACATTGGGCGTTGAAAAATATTACCACGTGGTTAGCGTGTGTGTTTGSCTACTAATAAAATCACTATCTCTGATAATCTGCTTAAACCAAACACRCACTTGYATTTATATACWWATGTATGTACATTAYATATCTCTATAAATTTATTTGTCTGCAGCAGCATAGCCGGCGCTGCATCCCAAGCCTTWCGCAGCTGCATGGAGCTGACGATGGTGCCGCAACGGCTTTAGTTACTACCATCTCTACCGCTTCTTCTGTTGCTATTGGCATTTTTGTGCCACTGAAAGTCGACAGATAAGTAAAAGCTACGCTGACTGACACACTGTGAATTTCGCCTGATACGTTCGTAGTTCTATGACGTTTCCACATAGTTTGTTGGCAGYTGAGCGAATCTAAATCAAATGTGTATATATGTATGTAGCTTCATGCGTGTTTTTGAGTATGTGAGGATGAGTGTGTGTGCATTTCCATTAATAAAATTGCACTTATGCACGACTTTGCGCTTGCCATTTGATGTTTTAAACTTAATCGACATTTGCGAGACACCTCACGGTAGACTTAGCATATTACAATTTGAAAGACATTTTTAAAATTAAATTTCAAAAATTATCACTTATGGAATTTAAATTGTAAAGAAATAGACATACAAACGTACAAATGGGCGTGAGTGAGAAAGTTGTATGCGAAAATTAAAAACTGTTACAAATATTTTGTTGCAACATTCATCTAATGAACGAGTAATACCGATTTATCTTTATTTTTCATRTTTTTGTATAATATTTTTCATTTCSAACATTATATTAATAAATTAGAATATTAAATTATCCAAGAGTTTTAAAATTGTTATTCTTTATAACAATCAAAATTGTTAGTCATGCAAAGCACAAATAGTTCTACAATTTACAGATCTTCCCTTCATCTATGTTRACGGTAACGACTTCGAAATCTAACTACCGAATAGTTTTCTCCTTCCTAGGAAACTGACAGACTAGAGTATGGGGTTGCCTATTTATAAAGTATTCAAGTTTTCACAAAAATAATGGAAAGAAATATATTTTGAAAGCATTTGGAAACGAGATTTGAAATTTTATATCTGAATATAAAAAAATAGAAAGCTCTACGGCAAAGCACCTTCCCGTTACAAATAAGAGCTAATACTTGGAGAAACTTTCTTAGAGATATCTAACAAAATATTTATAGAGTAGCAAGTGCAAGAAAATTAATTTTTTTTCCAAGCTTGAAAAGTTCGCGTATATTAATCTCAATTTTATATGTATGTATACTATACTTATGTAATATATAATATGATATATGTACATATGTTAGTCTGGACGAGCATACAAACATTTATATTTGTAAACAACTTATCTAAGTTGTTCTCCACATTCAACTTGTGTAACAATTAAATAATTATGCACTAGTTAACAGAACATAATAGTGGCATTTCTGAAATCTATGCAGAAGAGAAAATATTTTACTCGTAAAAGCTAAACGATAATGTTTGAAATTTCAGTGTTTTAGTCAGATACTTTACTCTAAAAAATATAATAACTTTCTTGGAATGAGAATATATATAATATATATATCTATAACAGCACATGTATAAGGAAATATAAATTAAAAGCACGGATGTTTAATTTTCCATATAAACAACGCTGCGTATGAGTAATTTCAATTGAGCCAACTACATTAAAGGCGGAAAAGGTCTACAAAACTCAATAAATGTGCACAGAAGTCTTCACTCTTTTAGATAATATACCATATAAGTACAAGTGTAACTTATACCCTACGATAATAACAATAGTAATTGCTCTTTTTTGGAGGTGTTGCATTCCTTTGCGCCTTGTCGTACAACTAACTCACTTACTCACCTTTGACAGATGTTCAGCAAGCAAAATAGCGACCAAGCAAGCAGTCTATAGCCACAACACCAAAAACAACAGCACTGTGCCCGTTAGCAGCATTTATTCGCCAGCGCTTACTTTGCCTGCAGTTGCTAGCTTGGTTGGCTTGCATCCGTCAATTGGTTAGTGACCTGCTGCTACACACATACAGACATACAGAGACTGTTAGATGCCATCACCGCTGTGCCTTTGGAAGTTAATAAAATAATTGAATTGACTTGTCGTTTCGCGCATATTGACGATATTGATGGCGCGACAGCAATGCCAATAACAACGAAAATCTGCAGTCAAAAGCAATGGAGATTTGAAGGAYGCGAAATGGAGTTGAGCGGGTATTTGAGTATAAGTATTTACATTAGGGCGGGTACAAATAATTTTAAAGCTGTTTTTAGGAAAGTARTTAGTAAGTTTAATAATTAACTGGATATTACATATGTTAATCTAGTTTAGTACAAAGTATTTTATTTGGTACAATTTTTGAGGCCATCTAAGCTCTTAAAATAAAAAAAAAAAAATTAAATTTTCCCTATTTAAAATCTCAAATCCTAAAGCGTACACAACATTTTCAGAAAATAGTTTCYCGCATGCACGGCTGCCACATTTACATGGTTGCCTCGGTAACCACAGCTATGCAGCCACATGCATGCGCATCACTCCACACCACTCAGATTCATWCATTTGCATGGCTCATTGCGCTTTACAGACTACTGGATGCGAATGAATGGAAATTATTAATAAATGGTGGCGGTCACACAGTGATGTGGTCTAACCCGCACATATAAGTCACATATTGCATATATGCCTGAACGCTTTTTGGCCACCAATTGGCATATGTTTTACCCACAAATACATACAGATACACTGTAAAGGTATTGGCAGAAATAAAATGTATGCAATTTTGGTATAATTTATATGCTGACAAAATTGAGGGATAAAGCTCAAGTAATTTACTGCTCGGAATTTTACAGTTATTGCTATTGTTTTTGTGCTTCTAAAATAAACGATAATTATACTAAATTTAATAACTTGAAGTTAAATTCTATTAGTTGTTTAAAAATAGTTGGCTTAAAATAAAATTACGTTTTTGATAATATTGATCTAAAGTTTATTTTAAGCTCGTAAAACATTATTCAACTGACAGATTTGTATTGTCGTAGAATTTGGCTTAGCAGCTTTAACCCGTTCTTGAAACTGAAATCTTGGACATAGTGAKGATTTGACTGCACGCCATRTCTAAAAATGTACGCCTTATGTAGGTTTGGTTAGGTTAGATGGCTGATCAAAGATCGCATGTGACCTAATATATGTAGTCATTTGTGAGGAGAAAAAAGCTCTTCATTTCAAACTTATAAATTAGAAAAAAAGCTTAGTAGCCAATACATATTTGCAGAGATATTTAACTTCCATTCTCGCCTGTTCGGTGGAACGTCTGAAGGTATGCGCTACAAGTGTTTAAGACCTGACCTCCTAMAAGCGAGAGACAGCCAAGAAGGAAGTTTCAATTTGTTTCTCTCTCATCTTCTGCCATACAGCTACCGCAGATGGRGTCGGGTAAAATACCCAGCCTTGCTGCGTGGATGCCAATAGAGCAAAGTGCCATACCAGTCTTAGCACAAAGAGTTCAATTCTAGTATGTATGCATAAGATTGCTTAGATTCCAAAYTTCTGGACGGCTTTCAGCTTAATGTAGTTCTTTATAAACAATTTACGTTGATTCGAGTTTGTGATACAAACTCAAACAGGTAGTGTAATATAAATAAATAAATTAATTAAATTTATTTGGCGCTTAGAAGCTATGTGGACTCCATTTAATATAATAGTAGTGACATTTAAATACGCACACAAATATTATATCCTAACTGCTTGCCCTAACATACACTTWTTTATTTTCTATGTATTTAACTTGAAACTACTTCTTGCTTACTTTACTAACAATTATATTGAGATACATTACAATCATGTCTTTATGCTAGCAGCTGTTATTTATTTGTTAAATTACTAACCTTATCTTCAACTGCAACTGTCTTTTGTTTAGCCTTTATTTAATATTTGTGGATACCTGCTGGGGATATGATTTTAATTATATGTTTACAGATTTACTAAGCCAAACAAAACATATTACACAAGCTYATGATTTTGTATTTAATGCAAGTATTAGAATTAATGTTTTGATAAATAACAAATAGTTTGAATTATTTTTGACACATAGCTATACTACATAAGAAGTATGTACATAKAGTAAATATAGGACTAGTGCTAGTATCTACAGAACTCGCATCAAAGACGATCGTAAGGGTAAAAATTATTTTTCTCCTAACAAAGCCATTAACAGTAACAAGTTTCTCCAACTACAAAAAAACTAAGCACTTTAACAAATTCTGTATGTTATTGATTTGTATTTAGTTAACATATTTTCTGCAAAAGAGTAAACTTATTACTGAGAATATGGAATAATAATAGGTTATCAAAAAAGTCTTGCGGCATTTTTTATTTTATTTTTTAT
>NW_017534797.1:409382-459835 GCF_001853355.1 Bactrocera latifrons
CAATAAAACCACAGACAACACGTTAATGTACACATACGCGCTACAGTATCGAATACCTGCACATAYACACATRTGAAAATATGTTGTTACAGTTGTCACGGTTGATTGTGGTAAACCGCTTGCAACAGTGGCAATGTCAGCAACAATATGTTTGAAGCATGCGAAAGCTGCATTTTATTTGTAGTATACATAGAGAACTTGTTCCATTGGCAAAAATATATATAGAAATTTACATATTCAAATAGGGCACCACTATGTGAATATATTTTTGTCTACATATAAAATTTTAACGTGTATGTAATAATGAATCAATAAGTTATGCAATGGAAATATTGCAAGGAGAAGGGATGGAGTACAAACACGAACCCTGAAATAGATATATGTAAGGAACAGGTGCTTGAAAATCGTCAGAAAAGTGCTACGGAGATGGCAAGAGAGCTATATAGTACGTCTCTCGCGAGTCCMCTCGAATAATTTTGGGCATGAAACGCGTACTTGCTCGACTGATTATGTTAAAGTGGATTTTTTTCAAAAAGAGTACCATAAAATAGTGTCTTTCGACATACTTGATCGTGCGGATCTCAATTCCACAGTCATAGAGGGCATTATAACTGCCGATGAGACGTTGGTTTGACATGCAAACAAGTCAACAATCATCGGAATTCAAMCCGGTTTCAATCGATCGAAGAAAAGCTTCAGAAGGCAATCTCAAAAATTGCTTATGTAAAGTGTTTCGAGGGTTGCATTTTTCTCTTACCACAATGTAAAAATGTTGTCAAATTCACAACTGGATAGAAAAAGCATTCATTTTTATTTTAAAGTTTTATTATTCACCCAAAGAGGTCCATGGAAGGCAACTCAATACTGCTGACCCTAAAGCGGTTCCCCTAGCAAAGTGTTATATACGCATTTCCCTGAATATAAAACGTGCATTTTCATTGTCGTCAGAATTTGAAATTTTTACAATGTAAAAAAAAAAGACAATAAATGTGATTGTTATGTTGTGGCGAAAAAAATGTACAATATATTAATAAGTTATGATCAAAAAGGCGGTAAAGACATGGTAAACGTCAATTCCCATTGAATTGCAAATTACTTGAGAATTCATAGAAGTACATACTTGATAAGTGTCAGTATTATAAGACTATATTTTTAAACATTTATTCCTGCGGAGATTACCATGTCATATACACAAGGTTGTCAATTTATTGTATTTTTAATCGAAGTAAACCCAGGCAGACAACAACGAAGCATGGAACTGAGAATAGGAGAGTAAATACGAGAGTATTTTGAGCGCATTCTGAGCCATTAATGGCTCATATTGCCAGTTTAGTGCTGCATTGTCGAATTTTCTAAAGCTACTTTCCGCTGAGGTGAAGCCAAATAGATGCGTGTAATTCATAATTTACTACCAAAAAATTAACAAATTTAGAATCACATAGAAATGTATATTGGTAAGAGCAAGCAAGTAAAGTGCAAGGATAGGAATCAAAATGTCAGCGTCGAAGCGCATCGAATCACTACAAAAATTGTCGGCCGCATGATTGTCATMACTTTCGCGTTCCACTAGTACTCTGAATATGGCCAGTAACCCAGTGGTAACTTAACACTAATTCATAAATTGTTACAACCATTGTAAAGCAAATTAGCCGCTAGGCACCTCATTATCTTGCCAGCTTTCTATATATATAAACATACTTTCGAGCATAGGAGCAACATAAATGCTCATATATGGTTCGTGAACTTAAAAGGATAAATAGCGCATATCACCGCGTAAACACAGTTACACCCAGACGCATGAGTATGCTTAGACGGTGCCCACCGCCGGCATTTGATATTTGCGTACAATTGCGGAGTGCTCCGAGTGAAAGGGACGTATTCCTTTGTRTATTCCAACGGAAGAAATAAATTTTGTTTTACTGATTCACTTTATTTTATTTGTTGTTTTTTTATTTACTTGCTCACTAACCCTTTTCGTTGATAACACCAAAAATATATCAGAAGTTCATTTGCACATTGCAGAACTGCATTAATTTATTTACCCACTTTCTGAATTGAATTTCATTATTCAGAGTTTTTCATGCCACTAACTTTTTATGCCAATTTGGAAATATTTACTTAATCTCCACTTCAATTAAATATAATTTTATTACTTACAGTTTAAGYATAAGTAGGCTGTAGTGGTAAGCTTTCGATTTTGCTTTGAAAAACTTTTAAAAGTTGTGCACGAAAGTGTATTAAAAAAATTCTGTATTTCGAACAATAACATTTCATATATCTAGCATCAGCTGTAAAAAAAAATATATTAGCATTAACTTTGACATTYTTATTAATATTATACAAGTTTTTCTAACACACGAGTTTTACAGAATTATTACATAAAATGATTTACGAAACTAGTTTTTTCTTGCTTCAAACTGAAAATCAATATTTGATACTACAAAGACTCCGATATCTCTAATGAACCGAATAGATTTTGTAAATAATATAAAATTTTTTTTTGTTTGTTTTTAAACCAGGGTCCCACTGATATAAATAATGCAATTCTGCTTGCACAATAAGTGCGTTAAATTACTATATTTTTCATTATATAATGACTATGTATTTACTTATTCAAGCAAGAATGACAGGTTACTTATACGCAATGGATCCTAGTTGTTGATGCTGAAATAGTCGGCAAGATTTTAGTAGAATTTATTGTTACAAATATTTATTAAATTGCATGTATACATAAATATGCATATACAAACATATGTAAATAGTATAATAAAAACATATACTGTATGTCATATCTTTCAATAAATTCACTGCTTCACTTTAACTTTTGCCAGCAAAGGTTGCGTCTATATAGCCATGCGCTGTTGCTACTCAGTAACACAGTTGTCACTCAACCATTTAAAGCGGTTCACTATTCTTTTATTTTTCTGAAGTTTTTGCAACTTAACTTTTCAACTGCAATACAAAAGAAAATTTTCAAAATCAATGAATTGACTTACTTTGCTAAATTTTTTCGCAAAAACTTTGCTTCGAGAAAAATAGCGGAAGAAATGTATACTCTTCATGCTGTATGTGAGACATATGCACTGGCTTAGAGACCGTATATAAATACATGTATATATTATATAAAGTAAAACTTATAAATATTAAAAGCAACTGACTTTTAGTTAAAATCTAGTSAAGCAGAAGTTTCCAGTATGATTCATAAAATCTCATTTGCTCTCTTTTCACTTGGAATGCTGTTAGGTTTATCAAATTTTTCAATTCAAAACGCTAAAAGATGCGATTATGTAAAATTTGAGAATTTATAATTTCATACAAAGCCATTGTCAAAATCAGCATTTATGGAAAATCTAAATGAAATATTTGTATTTCAAAGATTCAGTTCAATAATTTTTTTGCAAATTTTTTATTTGAGAATATACAAATTTATGAATAGAAGATTTCAAATCATACCTAATTAAATAGCTACTAACAACCATTATTGAAATTTATGACCTTTACAGAAAATCTTTTCTTAATAAATATAATAATACAAAACAACTATTATTCAGTAATAAATATTTCAAATGTTGATTTTTACAAAATTTTTTAATGAATATTGCCTTTTTGTCCACTGAAGCTTTTTACGGAAACAAATATTAAAATTATAAGCATCTATATAGTCTTATACATGTATGTGTACTGTATAATACATACAAAAAAACTAAACTTCAAACAAAAAGTGTGAATATGCACCMARAAWTATMTAAYTCARTGCRATAGMATKSGSYYTKKWARSCYWMCMWRWWWWWYKTGGYCTTACCATACCAGSACAAAAAGMAAAARTGTAGCACGACAACAACAAGTARCCYTATRTTCGTAATAATGACTCAYTCACACACATACACAATTATTATGTATGAGTAGCAACGATTTTCATGGTTTGTAGGTCTCACAGAGACACATTATCCACCTTTCTCCGTTGCTTTTCGAGGATGCTCCCGCATACGCCGAAAAAAAAACTCATGAAAATGCTCAGATACAAAACCTCTCTCACCACCGCAATTAGAGTGGACAATAACAATGCCGTTGTGGTRAGAAGCACTAAATTTAGTTGTTAACGGCAATTGCAATGCAGTCAAATGGTGTGCAGCGCCGGCTGTACGAGATTTTCTAATGAGTTTACAAGCTCGCTTTTAGGTGGCTCATAAATGTAAACAAAACACGACAAAATGCAAATATAAAATTGTGTGGGAGATTTCATGGCAACGAAGCTGTTTTATTAAAGTTTGTTGGTTGTGGGACTCAATACGTTCGGGAGATATCAACGCTGCACTCTAAAAACATATCAACAAGAGAGTAGGCAAATATTTTAAATAGCCGCTGGTATAGAATACACGAACTATATGGATACATGAAATAAAGTTTGCAGTACGAGTAAACATCGCAGTGGAATTCATGTTTTGATAGTGATAATRTAATTGTAGAGAAAACAAAATATTCTAAAGTAGTTTACGTTTGGGTGGTATTTGTTGATAGGGTCACAAGAACACAAATTTGGCAATTTATATATATAGAAGGTAAAAAATTATGATTAAAATTGAAKTTCATGATAAAAACACACAAATATTATCACAATCTGAACCATATATACACAACMCAATACAAACATATACCTGCAACAACACATGAAATTTTAAATCGTTTAACTGTTCTTTGCTCTGCGCGCATTTAGGCCCGGTTGTGGGCAACTTCGTTGTCTAACCATGTACGTGTATATAAAAGCCAAGAGTGGATTAATTACTGAAGCTGGCCCTGCAAACCACTAAGCACTTTACAGCATATGATTGCGATTTTAAATACAGAAAGCATAGGTATACATGTCGTATACATAAAAAAGAAAGCATCTCAAAGAGAACACCGTGTCGTATGAGTGACTTTTTTAAATTTGTTTGCTATGCTTACATTTATTACCGAAAACACGATCTTCAACTGGCTAGCTTTCATAAAGACATGCTTACTCATGTAGATTTTTGTAYAAGCATGTTTTTTCTTGAGTATTGGCGCGTTGGCGTTCGGTGATTATATACAAAGCAAATGACTGTTGGTCTGGTTGTGTGGAAGTGATGTATTGATAGTAGATATCGGTAAATATGAGATATACAATTGAAATTSAGATAAAGACCTTTCCTAACAATAGTAAATCTGTGTATCAARAATGGATTGAATCGTKTYAATACTTCGCTGAGCCTTCATATACCTAATGAATAWAAATATTTTTGAACTTACRGGTGACTTTATGCTGGATAAATCGGTCAGTATTATAGTTATCTCAACCTAAAATAGGTATAATTGGCCGAAAATTTGACCCAGAATACATATAACTAATATCAGCATTTTAGAACATCCGGCTGACTTTACTCCAAATGATTGTTGATTGTAATTCAAGGAACCTTAATGAAACCCAGGAAATATTTTTTAGTGTGTGGCTTGATAATAGTTAATAAATAAATCGGGTCGATACTGCCCCAAATCCCATATACTGTAATAATCATTTGCGACACATATATGTATATTTAGAGAGTGAAAAGTTAGCTTACAATAATTAGGAGATAATTGAAAGTCTACACATTTTCGCTGCGACGTCGGCTGTCTGTTAGGCTTCATTTCGGACACCGCGCTTTCACCACGTTTGCATTTTTCAGTGCATGCCGTGAATAATCCGTCGCTCCTGGTAGAATTTACGGTCTATTGTTATTATTACATTATTGTAATTGCTATTGTTTGTGTTCGGTCGTTTCAGTAAATTCATCACGCAGTTCATGTACTGTAAAAACATGACAAAAACAAAATTTAAGGGATAAGACGTCGGCAGTGATTTAATTAAATCACGGTTATTATATTTTATGCAATTTCGCGGTGTGTGCTGTTGTTGCGTGAGCAGCTTTAAATGTAAGCTCATTGTGACCCACTGCAACTGATTTACATTAATGGTGAGGCATTGGTTAGTGGGCATTCATCAATTAATCGCTCGCTTCTGGTCACTATGTGTTAGCTTATTCGTTGATGGGCTGCGGTCAGCGGCAATAACAATACTGAATTTTTCACGAATCAGTCTCTCTGGGCGTCAATATTAAATAATCCGGTGTACATAATTAGTGGGGTTAATTAGTTAGTTAATTAAAACATGAATGACGTGACGTGTAGGGCGTGATTTGCGGGGAAGTTAAATTATGTACCAACATACGTTACAACGTTATGCACCTAGTAATAGATACATGAAGCTTGTATGTCAACCAATCAGTTTTATGCGAAGTCTCTTAAGAAAAATGCGTATTAAAATTTTCATACCCATATGTCAAAAACTGAGGGAGTAGTTCACGTATACAGAGGACGACAGACGGACAGGTAAGGCAGAAAGACATGACTTAATGGACTCAGCTCTTCAGATCGATCATTTACATTTGTCTCCAAAATTTTCTTCTGGGTATCACAAACTTCATGGTGAGCTTAATAATCATTCTGTCGATTGTGGAGCAAAGAAAATCAAATCAAGCATCAAATCAGCTGTGATTGAATGTTCCCAAATGTATTCGCCTGCACTCAGGTGGCTGACTTTTCGTTGAATTTTCTCACTTGTGTTTACTATTTGAATACGTAAAATAACCTATATAGCAGAATCTGTATATTTTGTGCAAACGAAGCATATCTTTAGGGGCAAAGCAGAAGTTAAGTCACTTTTTATTTGTGGCCGTTTTTGCATTGTAGAACCTGTCGATCGTTGAAATAAATTTTTTTYCCCTTATTTAGTGTAAAATAGCAGATTACCCTAGCCTCTAATAACTAGAATTTAAGTCTTGTTCTCTACATGTGGTCTAGGGCGATTTTTCATCCGACTTTATTTATTCTAAACACAAACATGGCCTATACGAGTATGTCCAACAAAAAGTCAGCTCGAAGAGCGATGATCTCTATATTAGGTATATAAGAGCTAAGGAGTGAAGTATTTACACAATTAAACCCATTTGTAACATACAGACATAAAGTAAGATTCTCTCTGAACGTCAATTTTATAAAAATTGTTTTTGAACGGGCTCTAACTTATCCGAAAGGATAATGGTAACTCGGGTTCCAAACCACAGAAGCATACTCTAATATGGGCCTCAACAGAGAGGTAAAAAGAATTTTTGTGGTAAGTGGCTCTCTAAATTATTAAGGCCAATGTCTGACAAAAGTAAGAGCGCCTTTAGTTTTAAAAAACGTGGAAGATGCGAGAGGTATAAAATTGAGTTTGGGGTCTATAGTTACTCCCAGATCAACAAAACTTCATACTTGCTCTAACACAAAGTTTTGTATTGCGTATACTCTTAAAGTAGGGTCTACAGATCTACGTGAAAAACACATCGTTTTATATTTTTTAAGGTTCAATGGCATGTCATTTGTAACACACCAAGAAACTAGGTTGTTTAAGTCTGTATGCAATTGACATCTTTCGCTATTCGAGGTGAATGATTTAAAAACTTTTACATCCTCAGCATACAATAAAACGTTTGAAAACTTATTATCTGTTGATATGTCATTAATAAATAACAAGAACAGAATTGGATCAAGATGGCTGTCTTGAGGAACGCCTGAAGGAAAATTGATTACGTCAGAAAAAGTATCGTTAACATATGACTTGTTGAATTTCATTACTAAGATAAGAAACAACTCATTTTAGAAATATTGGTTGAAAACCAAGAAGCTCAAGTTTATTCAAAAGAATTTAATGGTTTATTTTATCAAAAACTTTACTAAAATCTGTGTACTATATAACATGAGTATTCTTATTTTCCCTAAAGCCCGTTGATACATGTGACACAAATTCAAGCAAATTAGTTATTGTAGATTTCCCTTTACGAAAACCGTGCTGAGAACAAAAAATTAGAGGAAAGATCTGGAAAGTTGTGTCGTCTGTTATAATTGCTTCAAAATGTTTGGGTATTGCTGACAACTTTGCTATTCCCCTATAGTTTTTAATAGATGATCTAAATCCACTCTTATGTAAAGGAATTATAAAGCACTTTTTCCATATGGAAAATAAGTCTTGCATAAGAGAGGAATTAAATAGTTTTGTTAGGGTTTGGTGTGCTAAACTTTTTTTGTTTAGGTTGGTAGTACTGTCAGTCATACTTATGTCAAATTTC
Organism: Bactrocera latifrons; assembly: GCF_001853355.1. NCBI lineage: Eukaryota > Metazoa > Arthropoda > Insecta > Diptera > Tephritidae > Bactrocera > Bactrocera latifrons. The sequence continues at coordinate 417,548 of NW_017534797.1, forward strand.
ATGTCAAAATATTTATTAGTGTTTGAGATACGTGTCGTTTTGTGAGCTGCTAAAAGTGAGTTTTTCGTTTTTTTCGATGTCAAAATTTGTTGAGCAAAGAATTTGCATTAAATTTTCTTCACGGAATCAATTTTCTGCTGCGGATACATTGAGGATGGTGCAGAAAGCCTTTGGTGATGAGGCTTTGTCTAATAGAAAATGTTTACAAGTGCTATAGTGAGTTCCAAGCCGGCCGTGGACGTGTCGAAGACGAAGAGCGTCCAGGGCGACCATCAATCTCAACCGACGAAGCTCACATTCAACAAATAAAAGATTTGGTGTTAAAAAACCATCGATTAACAATTAGAGATCTTGCTGATGAAGTTGGCATATCGGAAGGCTAAGCCAATACCATTTTGAAGGATGTTTTGGACCTCAAGCTCGTCAAATCTTGACTGGTACCGAAAAAATTGAATTTTTTGGAAAAAGGGCGTCGCGCTGATGTGTGTGAAACGATGCTTTCCGACCACCAGGGTATCATGAAACGCATTATAACTGGCGATGAGACGTGGATCTACGCTTTCGACCCCGAAACAACCGATCAATCGAGCGAATATCGTGCCAAAAGAGAGCCGAGACCAAAAAAATCGCGCCAAAGTCGCTCAAAATCAAGGTCATGTTGACTGTTTTCTTCGATTATCGCGGTGTTGTGCATTATGAATTCCTTCCAACCGGTCAAACAGTCAGCAAGGAATACTATTTGAACGTTATGCCTGGTTTGCGTAACACTATCCGCCTAAAAAGGCCGGAATTGTGGAAAGACAATTCTTGGTTTTTACACCACGACAATGCACCATCCCATACTGCCCTCGTAATTCGTGATCATTTCGCCAAAAACTCAATTTTCAAAATAAATACAATGTCACCTTATTTTTTGGGCACATTTCTTAAGAAAGCATAAAGGAATCATATCTGGGCCATAATTATAKGATTTTTCTAATATATTTAACTGATATAAGACGGCTGCTTCGTGAATGGTAGGTGCATTAATGAAATCGGACATAACTTGTGCTGATGCGGAACATTTTTTGGAGATTTTGGAGAGTAATTGGACCTRAAGAATTCAGCGAACATATTAGAAATAGTATGATTGTCACTGTACATACTAGACTTATATTTCATAGCGGACGGAAAATTAGAAATGCTGCGTTTGGAGTTGACGAAAACATAGAACAATTTAGAACTATGTGCAATGGTATTTTTTACTTGTTTATATAAATATTATAAGATGTTATAATATAGAATAATAATGGTTAATCCTAGTTTAAAACTACTATAAGTTTCTGCATGAAAAAACCGTTCAGTTCTTCAAATTTAGAATATTTTTTATGGTTATTATGCACTCGATGTAGCTAGGCCTATGGTTTAACGTTTTCTGCGCTCAAATCACATTGTAAATAGAATTTGAGTATTGCAAAAGCTAAGAGTGGATAGCCCTATGCTCCTTTTGACTTCGAATTGAAGCCWAAACAATGTTCATGCAGCATATACTATATACTTGTTGAGCCACCTGCAACTGTTGATRTTGTGGAAATACTTGTTGCTGATGACTGATAGTTAATACCTGAAATTAAACTTTTCTCCCTCTTGTCGAGAGGAAAACAGCTGTGTGGTCTTCAAAGAGGCAAACAGCAACATACACATCAATACACATCAACACACAAGGGTTCGCTGAAACACGAAGCTTGTTTATGTGCAATCGTATGAGTGCGAGACTTTTAACCAAGCACACAAGTGCGCCTCGTCATATATCCTTTYTGTGGCAAACCCTTTAAAGTAGCAGCAATAAAGCACAAAAAATGTACACATATAGGATGYCATGTGCTTTTATATTTTTATTTGTCACAATACATGTATACACCTATACATATATAAACACCTATAAAGACATAACGTCCTATATAGTATGTGCCCTGTCCGCGTGCTCAGTATGTGTGGTCTTAACATATTAATTTTGCTCTCATTCCCTATAAAAAGTACTGAAGACGTCGACTTCAAATCAGATATATTCTAATTACTTTTGTCCGCTTTGTCGCTTTTGTCACCTATTACCCTGAAGCCATCCACTAAGTCACTAGGCCCGCTAAGCTTCGCCTCGCATCGGCGTCATCCATTACAACATACTTTTTTATTTACTGTTTGCATTTTACTTGGTCTGCATTCTTGTTCAGCCAGCAGCAGAGATACTTCACCTTCACCTTCAGTTTATCCTAACATAGAATCCTACACGTGCAGGAAGTAAAGTAGAATATGTTTTTATATTTGAAGTGCATAATGAGGATTAAACTAAATAAATGAAGGAAAATGCGTTGAAAAGTTTATGCCAGAAATTCAAGCTTGTAATCTCGCTGACATTTGGATTTAACAAGACAGCGCCACTTCAAACACATCGCATAAATCAATGGATTTATTGAGAGAATTATTCGATGAGCAGAAAATTTCACGTTTTGGGTCGGCCACCAAGATATGTAAAGTCATTGAAGTTTGAACTCAACGGATAAACCATCTGAGACAAAGCCGCGGTCAACTTTTGAAAGAGATAATCTTCAAAAAATAAATGTGGAAGAATGTTCTTTCSAATAATAATAAACAGTTCCCACTAAATTTGAAGTGGGAATGTCTCTTTAAAAAATTAGAAAATCTCGGAATGCAACACCCTTTATAATAATTTTTCTAAATGTATCTACTTTCAGTTCTCAAAATACGCGCTGTAAGACGAAAGGAGCTCGAGAAAGCAATCGACGTTCCAAACATGATCGGACATAAAAGTAGACACAAACGTCAAGGAGAATGAGGTGAGTCAACAAAAATTACTGAGTATTTTTTACTTGTTTCCACATACATGAAATAAATGCGGACACAACAAAATTAGAAGCGCAACAGCCAACAACTTCAGTTTTGATGTGAAAATGGTACGGTGGTACATTCCAAGGTGTGCAAGCAACTKCTCAACATGTCTACAACAAAATATCTGAGTTGCACTTTTGTGGTGCTCCCTAAGTAGCTAACTGCCGGTTGTTCTGTGTGTTGCGCCCTTACACTTAAGTAAACGCTCTGTGTTGAGAATTGTTCGAATTCTCTGTCGCGTATCATTGGATGGTTGCGCACGTCTTGCGATTACTTGTTGGAATGCATTTACCAATAGTTATTGCAGACGCTAATGTTTATCAACTTTACGTAATTTGATAGTTTTTCTCTTCGTTTGCTACACACTGTACACGATAMCATGTTTCTCTCTCGCGTCGAAGCTCCGTTGAGTACTGCTGCTTTTTTATTTCAGAGCTGATTCCCAAGGCATGGTTTAATGCTGTATTGCTTTTACTATACAATCTGATTTTGTCAATTCACGCTTTCTGCTTGAGCATTCATCGAGCCAGAAAGTGAACGGCGAATGCAAGCGGCGACACAAGCTTCCTTGATTACAATGTCAACCGGCATTTCACGTGTTTTGTGTTGTCAGCATTCAAAAAAAAAAAATTGTGAGGATCACTCTACCTTGATGTGTACTTTATTCTTTTCATTGGCATTTTGTTTGAGAAAAGCGTAATTTGTGTTCTCGAATCCATTTTGTTTCATATTTATCTTTTGTGACTTTCGCGTTGTTGTTTCTTTGAATTATTTAGGGTTCTTCTCTCATATTACTGTTCATGAAATCTAAYTTTGAAATAAATTTTCATTTTTTACAAAGCACATATATTTTCAGGCACAGTTATGTATGTTCAGCAGTCGTGTGGCATTTTCAGTTGTTCCAAAAAACCAAAAAATATCAGAAAATGTGATTTATACAAATTTTCCCTCACACTAATTGGCATCTCGTTCTTGGCAAAAGATTATTAGAACAGATCGGTGATAATGGCTGTGGCGCGCCGGTAGGGTAGGATAGCGGCCCCTGTCAATGTTCTACTGACGATGCCATAATTTCAGGCGATACTCAGCAATCTTCAGGTGAGCTGATCAAACGTGAAAAGGCCAGTCTCGAAAATACCCACATAGAAGTAGTGTAAAATAAGGTACTAGTAAAAATATGTGAATAAAACACTAAAGATAAAAACTATCGGTCAAAGAGTCATGTAAGTAGTCTGTGAAATGTTCATTCGTGTCATTGGTAAATTAGTCACTTCTCAACAAATCGAAAGCTATGCTGTCAATCACGTTTGGAAGAGGGAATTACATGCAGGTGATGGACTTTTATCTACCAAAGTCTTAATTTATATCAGAAATATGTTGAAACAGTTCTACATGAACACTTGGTATATATCTAATTCAACACCTATTTTATTTGAAAGTTTTATTTCTATTCTACTTATGATTGAGAGTTTATGTTAATAAAAAAAAAAAATAGTTACTGTAAGCTTTTGCCCAATGGACTCTAAAGCTCGACAATCTGACGCAATCATTGGCTGGAAATTTTTACAAGTAGTTTCAGCTAAGGTAGAAGGTTCTATACATTTTTTTTATTAAAAATGTCTATTACTATCATAAAAGCTTTTCTGTAGCAGTCTGTAAGGAGTTTGTTTTGAATTAGTATTTCCGGAAGACTGGTGGCATTCTTTCTTCAATTGCCTGAAAACTTCACTATTTACTTTTTACTTTTCTCATAGTAACAGATGGCGCAAAAATAACCTTCCCATGCTTCCTTCCGACGATAGATCCTCACATTCTTGACGAATATTGTCTTTACGAGTTTCAAGAGTCTGCGGCTTGTTGACATAAACCCGTCCCACAAAAATAAGTCTGGAGCGGTCAAATCAGGCGATCTTACTCGCCAGTGCAAATCGCCAAAATGGGTGATAAGGCGCCCGAGAAATGCATCCTTAAGCATATCAGTTGTGACACGCAGTGTAGCGCACCATTGTTTATTTACGTGTATTTTGCATGTGTTTACTACACAAATGTCAAAACACAACTGACATTAGAGGTCAATTGCACAATATATAGTATCTACTGATGGGAGAATTAGTTTTTAGCCACCCTGTATTTATAAGGCTATAATTAAGTTCAAGTACAACCTGATTTTAATCAAAGCAATAAAATAAAGATTTTGTGAATGACTTTTCGTTAATGTTTACGCAAATAATATAGAAAGGTAATGCTTCTGAATGCTAAGAGGTTTTGCTTTATTGCCATAAAACAAAACAAAATAATAAAAAAAATTTATAAAATAAAACAATTATCTTAATACAGCAAGAGCATTAGCTACTGAAGTCTTCAGCTCGCCTGAAAATAATTCACACGCTTTCTCAAGGGATCGTCAGTGTTACCCTCCGAAAAATCACTGATTTACGCGATTTAATATTGGAATTAACTAATCGATCAGATTTTTTTAAATAAAAACATGTATGACAAATACAAAATAATTTTTTTATGCTTATTTATTGRGTGTACAATATTGGGTAGTCGAAAAAGTATTATTGTATTCCACCAGTATAAATCGAAATTTCGAAATTTCCAATACATAAAGGAGCGAACCATTCATACAAAATACCTAATTATCTAAATCATTATTTTCACTAATTTTTTAACAGACGTAAATTTTTTTCCTTCCGAATTTAGTGCTTTTGGGTTAGGTGAGCTTATAACCTCACCTTTCCAACACAATGTGGTACGATTGGTAAATTGGAAATATGCGGCTACAACGACATTTATTGACAAAATGCGAAAACCCCAACTATCTACCGAAACTACAAAATATGTTCAACTCAAAGATACATATACACACACACATACTGACGCTACACAAACGCTCATGGCTGCAAGAAAATTCGACCGTCTAAGCGTGGCTCTCGTTGTTTGAATATTTGTAAACACTGAATTGGAATTTTAAAACGTTACTTATACGACATAGTGTTCCAAAGAATATTTTTTCTCGGTTACATATACGTCGCGTATTCTAGTTTTTTGTGCTGTGAAAATCGCGGCCATATGCTGYCAAGTCCTTAGTGGCTTATACCTACTAAGCAAGCGCCAGTTAGAAATACATTGTTAGGCCGCGAAATTGGTCACAATCGGAAATCATTTCGAACTCATTACAAAACCTCGCACAACAAAATGCAATTGCATTTAAAAACTAAATTTTAGTGCCTCTCTCCGCAAAAGCAACGTATTTGTTCACTACAATTCCGGTAGTGCGGCGGTGTGGCAGAGACGTTTTGTACTTGAGTGGTCTCATGTCTCTATACGTGTTTGTATGCGAGCGATTCCTCGAAAAGTAAAATGAAGCTGTGCAATGTATAAGACCTGCAAACCAACATAAACGTTGTTGAGCATACAATAGCTGTATAGATGTGTTTTTTGTACTGCACRCACCTACTTATTTGTTGTAGTTGCGCTACATACTTGCCTTTTTTCGGCTTTTGGCATGACCAAATGGTTCGAGGCAGACTTAAAAGGCCACACATTGCACCCCTTTACCATATATCTATGAATATATATGTATATCCACAGGTTTTGTCTGAAACTAAATAGTGTGTACRTGTTTTATGCATATAAGCATATAYATATGTATATAGAGATGATTATTCTTACATTCTTTGTTTTCATAAAAATCTTCAGTGAACAAGAACATTATGACTAAATAGCGAATTAAACGTGGCACCATTTCATTTAAGAATTTCGCAAAATTCAGTGGTTCAGAAATATCACTTTTTCAAACATTTTTYCACAAAAYGGRCYTTACGTGTACAAATWTTMATATTTATACAAAATATAATKTGTAAATACTAAAATATTAAATACYATTCTCATGTATGTTTACAACTTTTTTCAAATAATTTACTCTTCAGCTCATAAAAGCCTTCACATTAATGTTGTTTTAAACAAAGGTATTCAAAAAATTTTTCGCAATAAATTCTTCGATTCAAATATTACAATATTTTTTTTTTAAACTGGTTTTGACAGTTTTTTTCTTATGCGTATACACTCTTAAATTCTAAACAGTGTCATATTAGAATCTATTGAATTATTAAGTTTGATAAACTCCACTGAATTCCAAGCGAATGCCGTGCAAATAAAAAATGTATGCTCATAATTACAACTTTTGCTTCAATAGATTTAAGCTTAACACACAAGTGAGGAAGTAGCTTTAAATATTTATATGTATGTATTTTGTATTAACCTATGATAGAAGTATGTACAAATATAGCTTTCTTCCGCTATTTTTTTGAAGCCAAACTTGTGCAAAAACAAAATTCAAAATAAACTGATTGATTTTGAAATGTTTCTTTTGTTTAGAAAAACTATAGAGTCACTCTAAATAGTTAATTTAGGAGTAGCAACATTTGGATTCACTAAGAGAAACTTTTCCGGGAAAATTTAAACTCAAACAATTGAAATTGCTCAAGTAAATTCCTAAATAGAACAAGAAGTAATGTTTAAGTACATACCTATAAAAAATTCTATTCATATCTTTTGCTAACAATTTATGGTACAGCAGCGGTGTCCCATGGTGTATCAGAAACCAATGGTACTTACTGTGATAATCACTTTGGACAATATGTATCTTTTATTTTTTTATATATACTCGTTGAAATGTATTGCAATTAATTAGGCTAATAGCTAATATTTTTTTAAATTTATTATTTTTTTTAAATTTTTTTCGAAAATTTTTTGACGCGAAACTCTGTGCCACTTTAAACTTTATTTCATGATTGGACAGCAATCAATCTTTATAAAAATCACTTCACAAAATAAACTTGAATAAATAAATACATGTACAATGAATATTGAAAAAGTACTCATCTATCATATACAATTATATTGTACAAGTCAGAAATCTATGTTTTTGTATCRGAGTGGTCTTGTATAAGAACATTTTTTAAATTAATTCAGAAGCACAATACAAGTATCGAATACCATTTAATATTAAGTACCGATTATCCGTTTAATAAATGGTTTAATAACAGTTTACCTCGAATAATAACTTGTGCAAAATTTCGTACTGAGCCCTTATCAACTAAAAACGTTTTCCATAAAATAACTTGATTCCGATCACTCACATGACAGCTTTATGCTATAGTTGTTCGAACTTAATATTTTCTTCGGAATGCTGTACCATTGCTTTAAACATTAAACCGTATACAATTTGATRAAGATAMCTWGTCAAATTRAAAAAWTTCAGATAAATTGACTTGATATCGAGGTATCAGTTTGTATAGCAGCCACATATAGTGTATGAAATAGCAGTCCTATATGAACAGTTTCATCAGAGATTCTAGCGCTGCTTCGGACAATTAGYTCTGCAAAATTTCAAGAAGTAATCTCGTCATAAATATGGTGCCTATACCTGGAGTTGATTTTTATCGTTCAGACGTGTATACAATTTAAATARATATCTCAAAAACTGAGGAGCTAGCTCTGCGATCGGACGGACTGACGTACGTGTTTGAATCAACTACAAAGTATATTATATACATATGTATATAATTGATTAGCGCATCGAATATATATACTTGTAGGGTCTTCAGCGTTTCTTTCTGGGTGTTACAAACTTGGTGCCAAAGTTAATATACTATGTCATAACAGTCATAACAAATAAGTAGTGTTGACGTAAATGCTGATATATATATTTATATACTTATTTTCTTTCAGAGTCATATAGCCATGAAAATTAAAAGTTCAGAGTTCACAACTTTTAATTTAGTATACTTTTGTAGAAAGCTTTAAACTCTTTTTAAAATAACAATGAAATAAAATGACATTCAATTGAAAAAGATAACTAGTAAATATTGCCATGTTTGCATACAAAATAAGTAAAATGAAAAATCTGAGTGACAAAAATAGATTGTACATATATTCGTTTTCCCCTCTCCGCAAATATAAATCAGCAAATATGTATTTTCAAATGTTGCTGGGTATCTAGTGATGGCATTATGTAAACTATAACTGTGCACAAACACCAAAAGCGTGTAAGCATGTGAATTTTGTTACACTTCCATTCCACGACGAACCCCAGTCGATCATTTAAACTACTCTTATCCCCGCTAGTGTTCACATATTCATGCAGTTGTGAAKATAATGAAGTGCCTAACGGCTATTTTGGCTTACAATGGCTGCTGCTATTAAATCTTCGTATACACATACATGCTGAGTGGGGTCAAACTGCCAATGAGGTGATGGCCACATACAGACTATTTATATAACTAGATGTAGTGCCCGCGATATTTTTGACAGTCATCAGGGAAAATTTTCGTATAGCAAAGTGATGCAACTATGGCTTTACTACTAGATGCTCTCTTGCTGGTTTTATTTATTCTTATACTTTTTGCTAAACGTTCTGCAAGCGCAGCCTTGAGCGTTTGCATAAATGTTTGTGGGGGTACTATTGTTCTTGAACCATGACACCGTTTGTTGTTCCAAATATAGTTTGCCGTTGGGCGCTGGGTTTTTCTCGACTGTTCTACTCTACTTATATTATCAATATATTTCTTTTTTGCTTTCAACCAGTTCATTTTTACAAAGTTTTTATTAGCTTCACCTGAATGTATGTATAGTATGTTCCTTCAGCTAGTGAAATATTGAGATTTCTTAAAAGATCTTCCCACACATGTTGCCATGCATCCAGGTTGAAGTATCCTAAGCACTTCTTTATGCTCTACCTAAATAACTGTTATGTTCAAAACTACTGAAAATGCGTTAATTCACTAAACCATTAAGCATTCAACTTCACAACCAAAACTCTTAATTTTTAGTATATATGTTATATGGGTAGTGTACATAAAACTTATTAGAGGGCGGGGTCACTCCCACTTTTACAAAAATTTTCGATCAAGGTGCCTTAGCTTCTGCGATTCCCTGCGCCAAGTCACAGTCTTACTACTGTGCCCAAAAATAAGGTGACAATTGTTTTTTTTTTTTTTTTTTTTTTTTTTTTTTTTTTTTTTTTTTTTTTTTTTTTTTTTTTTTTTTTTTTTTTTTTTTTTTTTTTTGTAGTGACTGACACGCTTATGTCAAATTTCATGTCAAATTATTAATCAGTATTTGAGATACGTGTCGTTTTATGAGCTGCTAAAAGTGAGTTTTTCGCGATGTTGAAATTTGTTGAGCAAATAATTTGCATTAAATTTTTCTCTACGGAATCAATTTTCTGCTGTGGATACGTTGAGGATAGTGCAGAAAGCCTTTGGTGATGAGGCTATGTCTAAAAAACAATGTTTAGAAGTGGTATAATGAGTTCCAAGCCGGCCGTGAAAGTGTCGAAGACGAAGAGCGTCCAGGGCGACCATCAACCTCAACCGACGAGCTCACGTTCAACACATCAAAGATTTGGTGTTGAAAAACCGTCGATTAATAACTAGAGATCTTGCTGATGAAGTTGGCATATCGAAAGGCTCAGCCAATAGCATTTTGAGGGATGTTTTGGACCTCAAGCGCGTCAAATCTCGACTGGTACCGAAAACATTCAACTTTTTGGAAAAAAGGCGTCGCGTTGAAGTGTGTAAAACGATACTTTGCGATAACCAGGCTGTCATGAAATGCATTATGACTGGCGAGTGAGATCATTTCGCCAAAAACTCAACCCATATCGTTCCGCAACCACCGTATTCACCCGATCTGGCGCCGTGCAACTTCTGGCTGTTCACCAAGCTCAAAAGACTGCCTCGGGGACACCGCTTTTATACGATACAGGAGATTCAAGCCGCAGCAAAGACGGAACTGAAGGCCATCCTGAAGGCCAATTCCTAAGTGACTACAACCAGTGTTTCGAATATTGGAAAATCCGTTGGCATAAATGCATTGCATCGGGAGGGGATTACTTTGAAGGGGATAAAATTGATTTGGAAGAATAAATACAATGTCACAAATATATCGTAATTAATGCTGCCGCTGCCCAAGTTTTATCATAATTTTTATAATTACAGCTTGCATAGAAGGACGGACGGACAGACAGATAGTCAACCAGATTTCAACTCGACTCGTTAAAAAAAATACAATAAAACCTTATATCTATATGGAATAGTTTTAGGTGATACAAAAACTGTTATGTGTCAAAAAACTTCCTTTTTATAGGAAAATTAAGTTAATTTTCATATAACAAAAAAAATTATAAGAGTATACATATGTTAGTTTGAAAGAAATACTCAAGGATAAAACAGTTTTACAAACATCTGCACAAATAAACACACAAATAAACATGTCTGCACGAAAGTTAGTTGGTTTCAGCTTGTTTTTTCAGTTATAAATATAAACACTGCAAGCAAATTTTAAAAGGTCACTCATACGACATGGTGTCTCGGATGATATTCTTTCTTGGTTACGTATACGTAGTGTATTCCATTTATTTTGTCTTTTTCAAAAGGCTATTAACAAATTCCAATAAAAATAAAAATAATTTAGACTATTTCGTTTGCTCCAACCACAACTAAATTATCATTATCACAACAGGAGTTCTACTGCGCTCATATTACAAACGACATTTCGTTGATATCTCACGGACGCATGCAGTCGCACATCCAACAAACTTTAATACAACGCATCATCATGTTTCCCACAAAAAGACTCTTGTGGACTATTTAGAAAACCTCGTGCAGCCGACCCTGACGATTTTAAAATTGCAGTTAACAACTAAATTTAGTGCTTTTCGCCGCAAGGGCACTGTTATTGTCCACTCTAATTGCGGTGGACGTTTTGTATGGGAGCATTTTAATGATCTCTTTTTTATGTGTATGCGGGAGAGTCCTCGAAAAATAACAGAGAAAGTAGAATAATGTGTCTCAGTGAGACCAAAAAACCATGATAGTCGTTGCTGCTCATAGATAATTGTGTATGTGTGTGAGTGAGTTATTATTACGAACATAAAGCTACTTGTTGTCGTGCTACAGTTTTTCTTTATGTCCTGGCATGGTAGGACCAAATTTTTCGTGGTGGGCTGACAAGACCACATGCTATCGCACTGAATGAGATAATTCTGGATGCGTATTCAGATTTTTTGTTTGAAATTATATTTTTGGTATGTGTTATATACATATAAGTATAGATGGTATAGATGCTTATACTTTTAATATTTGTTTCCGTAAAAAGCATCGGTGGATAAAGAAATTATTCAATAAAAAATTTTGTAAAAATTAACTGCTGAAATATTTTATTCTAAGTAATATCTTGCTTTGTAATATTATATTCCTTCAATAAATTTTCTATGAAGCTAAAAAAAAAGTTTTCAATAATCGTTGCTATTAGCTATTTAATTATTTATACTTTGCAATCATTCGACTCATAAATGTGTATATTCTCAAAAAAAAACAAAAAAAAAAAAACAAAAAAAAAACCCATAGAACTGAATTTTTCAAATACAAATATTTCATTTGGATTTCCTTTAAATACTGATTTTGACAATGGTTTTCTATGAAATTATAAAATCTCAAATTTTACATATTCGCATTTTTTAATTATTGAATTGAAAAATTTGATAAGCCTAACAGCATTCCAAATGAAAGCTTCTGCTTGAATAGATTTTAGCTAAAAGTCAGTTGCTTTAAATATTTATAAGTTTTACTTTAAACAGTATGTATATACTTGTATGTGTAAATACGGTGTCTACGCCAGTAAAGAAGAAGACACCCACATGTGCATATCACGTACAGCATGAAGAGAATACATTTATTACACTATTTTTCTAAAAGAAAAGTTTTTGCAAAAAATTGAGCAAAGTAAGTCTACTCATTGATTTGGAAAAATTTCTTTTGTATTGCAATTGAAAGTTTAAGTTGCAAAAACTTCAGCAAAATGGAAAAACGGTGAAGTTCTTTAAATGGTTGAGTTGTAAATGTATTACTGAATAGCGATAGCTGTACAGAAAGAAACTTTACTTGCAAAAGTTAAAGTGAAGCAAGTGAATTTATTAAAAGAAATGCTAAACAGAATAAGGAACGATTACACTACATACATATATTTGTAATTGAATAATATGTATACATTTAGTTTAAGCAATATTTATAACAATCGGTTTCCAGTTTGAAAAAAAAAAATTAAAAATAAAAAAATTGTTTAAAAAATTATTTAATGCAACAATTTACTCAAAACCCTGAGTAAAAAAATACATATATATAATATTAGTGAAAATGATTAATTTAGTGCGAATATATTAACCCTCAAAGCTAATGCTAGAAGAATGAAATTTTAATATTCAAAATACAGAATTTTTTTAATATACTTTCGTACACAAATTTAAAAAGTTTTTCAAAGGAAAATGAAAATCTTACCACTACAGCCTACTTATACTTAAACTGTAAGTAATAAAATTACATTTAATTGAAGTGGAAATTAAGTAAATAATTCCAAGTTGGCATAAAAAATTAGTGGCATGAAAAACACTGAATAATGAAATTCAATTCTGAAAGTGGGTAAATAAATTTAAAGCAGTTCTGCAAATGCACAAATGAAGTTCGGATATATTTTTGGTTGTATCAACGAAAAAAGTTAGTGAAGAAAAATGTTTTAAAAATTGAAGTAAATGGAAGCAATGGAAAACAATGTGTTTTTTATGTATGAATTTGTACACAAATATTAAGTGTTCTCGGCAACCACCAATGACATGCTGCTATAAACTGCTGTACATGTGAGCCTATGCATCTGTATGTAACTGTGTTCGCTCAGTGTTATGCATTTTTTATTCTTTTAAGTTCACGAACCTCATATGAGCATTTATGTTGCTGCTATGCTCGGAAGTACGTATATATATATATATAAAGCTGGCAAGATAATGAGGTGTCTAGCGGCTACTTTGACTTACAATGGCAGTATCAGAGTATTTTATTTAAGAATAAGGGTTAAGTTGCCACTGGGTTACTGGCCATATTGAGATTACTAGTGCAACGCGAAAGTTATGACAATCATGCGATCAACAATTTTTGCAGTGACTCGACGCAAATGTGAGGTTACAACTAGCGCTCTATTATCAGTTTTCGTTTTAATTTTAGGCTATACGATTTCCGAATTTACCCTCTGCTTTTGTTGTTGTTGAATCATTGTAACAGTTATACTCTAAACATAGTTTGCCTTTGGACGACGACATTTTCCTTCGTACTTTTCTATTTGATATGATTTTTCTTACCAATATATTTTAATGTGATGTTAAACCACTTCACTTCAGCTTAAAGCAGCTTTAGAAAGTTCGACAGTGGAGCATAACGCTAGCTCCTTTTTAATGGCTCCCTACTCAGAATACACTCATATTTACTCTCCTATTCTAAGCTCCGTGGTTCATTGTTGTCTGCCTAGGGCGCCGTTGTTCAATTTTTTCCTTTATAAATTACACTAAATTGACCACCTTGTCAGTAATGACATGGTAATCGCTGGAGGAATTCTTATACCAACAAATGCTTTTATAAATGCTTCAAAATATTCCCTTATAATAATTATAATTAACAAGAGTATAGTACGCTAAATTCTCAAATTTCACACCTTTTTTATAATAAGCCATTGACAAAAAGTGGTTACTCATTTTTTTCACCACTATCACATTTGTTGCTTCCGTTTTGTAAGGATGAAGTTTCGAATTCTGGCGAATATGTTTAATCGAATAAACAAAATAAGCCAGTATATACGCATATATAACGCTTTATTAAGCAATCCAATTTGAAGTAAGCAGTATTGAGTTGCTTTCCGTTGACCTGTGTGGGTTGATAGGAAAACTTCAAAACAAAAATACATGCCTTTTCTACTAAAATGTAAATTTAACAACAGTTTCATAAATATCTATAATTCGGGAACCATTTTCTATACACCATCCCCTTCTTCACGCAATTTTCAGATTGCAAAAGTCATTGATTAATTTTTAATTACAACCAACTTAGAGGTTAAAAAAAAAAATGTGCATGTACTCAAAAATATATATGTACACATATGTTACATCTGTATGCGTAAATTTCTATATATTTTTGACTATGAAACCAACTCTTTACTTATGTAAATAAAATGCAACACATATTGCTGCTGGCATTGCCACTGTTGCAAGCCACAACTAACAGTGACACGTATTTCCATATGTGCAGGTATTCGATACTGTAGCGCGTATGTGTACATTAACGTGTTGTCTGCGGTTTTATTGATCCCACCTTAGCATAAACCCACATTATGTAGAGCGACACAAATGGAGAGAAAAGTGGAAATAGATTAACTCTTCGGCGCCCGCGAACAATGACAATGTGACAATGAATAAATAATTATTTCATATAATTCAGTGAAGAATTGCCGAAAATACGCGACACGCAGCTGTCCAACCTATCGACGGGGTTCGTAACGAGGTCGTTATACAGATTTAAATAAATATGTAAATATATGATACTAACATATGTGTATACCTCAATATATTATAGTTATTGTACTGAATATTTGCATGCTTTTATTCGCAATTTGCATTTACCATTTACCTCAAATGAATAAACCGAGCATAAAGCAATGAATTAAAAGCATTTTCTATCGATATTTTAAAAATTCTCTCTTTTCATACAAATCGCCTATAAAGGAATGTAGCATATTTTATGAAGCAATCTGATACAGTGAAATCCTATAAACGCCYACCTACTAAGCGATACTTTGTTATTTTCAAAAATATTTTATTTAAAATTTTAACGCTTAAAATTGCATATAGCGAAATTTGGTAATACTGCATATTATATTGGTTTTAATTATGCAAATCATTTGCAACTTCAGTGACTGACATACATTGTTTGTAAATAATTATGAGATAGTTTTAAATGAAATTTCAAATAAATTATTAATTATTACTTGTTTTGCACTTATATTGAAATTCGTAGTTTCAAATTGCTATTTTGTGACATCTTCGTTAATTTTATTTTAATTTATCTACTCCCCGATTGCCTAGTGATTTACTATATTCCCATAATTTGAAGTTTGTTTGTGTAGCAATAAGGTCATCCTAATTTAGGGACATCTCGAATATACCAAAAACAAACTTTTATTATTCAACATATCCGAGTTGTACGTAATTGACGCTAAGAAAAAAATAAATATGATATTGTTACATATTCTCAACACTTTTTGTGTACGTGGTCTAATATATTGAGTCCGTAGGGCTTCTTAATTCCAAACAAATTAAATTAATTTATTTTTACTATTTGTTTGATTTCATACCATAAACTAGAATTTACGGTTAGTTGTATATAAAAATAAAATTTTGTTATATGGGAAGTAGGTATGATTGCAGCCCGATATTTCAACACATAAATGACAGAAGAACGTTATGTACCATAATCGGTCGAGTTAGTCCAAAGATATGTGATTTCGCGGAAAAAGGGCGATTCCATTCTTGGATCTTATATAGTAATTAAGTTGACTGGTGTACATACATATTTCATAAATTCAATAGTTTCATTAATTCGTAGGATCTCCAAATAAATAGCTAATATGGGCTAAGCTTATTCTATATTGTGCGACTACTGCCAAAGCTCAAATAAAAGTAAAAAATATCTGATGATTACATTTGCAACTTCTCGCATAATAAAGGGTGGCTTATGAATTTTGCTACATTAAGAATCTCAAACAATTTTTTTTTCAGTGTATGGAATTAGTTTTTCTTTTATTCATATTAAAGCGTATTCAATTTTATTAAACATAGCTTAATTAGTTTTAAAAATAATGGAATTTAAATGCCCCCCCTGCTCGCTGATGCATGTGCGGCATCATACCAAAAAGTTGTTCGTTACTGCTTGGAGAGTTGAGACAGGAATAGCCGCAATTGTTTCTCGAATGGATTGACTTAGTTCTTCAAAATTTCTAGGTTTTGCTTTGTAGACTTCCTGTTTGCAATAACACCACAAGAAAAATTCAGGTGCAGTAAGGTCAGGCGACCTGGGTAGCCAACGGAATGTGGAGTTTCTGGATATCAGCTTATTGGGAAATTTTCGTCGCAATTCTATCATATGGCTATGTGAGAAGCTGCACCATCTTGCTGAAACCACACAGAGTTAAATGAAATTCTCATTCGGCGTAACTCTGCATAGAAAAACTCTCTCAACATGCTCAAGTAACGGTCTCCAGTAACCGTAACGGTGTGACCGTTTTCTTCGAAGAAATAGGGCCCAACAATGCAGCTGAAACTGCACACCACACTGTGACACGAAGTGGATGCAATTCCATCTCACGAAGTATCTGTGGGTTGGAAGCACTCCACATTCGACAATTTTGTTTGTTTACGTTGCGTTTGAATCGAAATGGGCCTCGTCAGATATGAAAAGACAGCTCAACATGTTTCCATCCTCTTCCACCATTTGAAGCATCTTCTGGCAAAATTCCAAGCGAATCGGCAGCATTCAGTTTATTGGCCATTTGAATTTTATATGGGAATAAGTCCAAATCTTTGTGCATTATTGACTGTAATGACTCTCTGCTTACATCCATTTGAGCAGATAAGCTTCTTGTTGAAACACGTGGGTTGTTTTGTATGGCCGCAGCTACAGCAGCGATTGTTTCCTCCGTTCGAACTGAAGGGTTTCTTCGATGGTAAGGTCTTATCTTGACTGCCCCATGCTCGGAAAAATTGTTTACAAGTCTCATTATGGTCCATCTGCTCGGAGGATTGCCGCCAAACGTGCGCCTATACWCTCTTTGAACCGAAACTACGGACTCCAGTGCGTGATAGCGGCGTACAATCCAAATTCTTGTTTTAGTGTCCCAGTTATCCATTTTTGTTAAATGTAAAAGCCAATCTGCAAAATTAAAAAAAAAAACTAACCAGATTCATTAAATAAAAAAAAAGTTATTTAATTTTTTTTTTTTGGAGCGGCTTTCATCATCCACCCTGTATGTAAAAAGTCACAAATTTTATTTAATATAAATCTTAGTTATCACAAATTATTTATTTATTGTTAGAATATACAGGTGTGATGCTTGTTGTTCGTTTGGCTGTCCGTTCTCGAATAATCATTTTTTCTTGTCTCCTAGCGTTATGACGTTTCTTAGAACTCAACGCAAGCATGCTTACCCTTCGTTGAGTTTTTGTTTAAGTCCAGAGTTGTATTTTTTTCTTCATCGTATTCAGTAACATAGTCGTGTTCAATAACATAGTTGTGTTTAATAACATAGTCGTGTTTATCCTACACTCGACACCAYCAAGCAATAAAGTTAACTGCATTAGTATCATCTGCCTTCTAGTAGCTGATTAACAACTAATGGTATCATAGCCCTTTTACTGTAGGGTTAAACGTCTTTCACAAGGAGAAGTGTTTCGGTCAAAACTCAACTTACTAGGAACTTCTTGAATTCCAGCAATCAATGCATTCTACGAAAGCTAATCCACCATAGACTAATTCCATTGTAAGATTATGTACATATATGCGTATGTATGCACAATTGTGTTATTGTCATTAATTGACTATCTGTAGGAGCGGATAACAATGTTAGAGATCCATAAGGGCATTTGCAATTGCGGTCAGCTCCAATGAAGCGCTTCTCTTAAGTTACACAATACCAAGTCAACTGTATATACTTAAATATGCATAGACACACATGCCCTTGCATATTCATGTATGGTTATGCGCAATGCTTAGTTGCTTGCATTCTTTGCAGTATTTCTGCAATCGAATTTCGCTTGACTTCAAATCCGCATGTGCATATGTGTGATCTGCCACTGTTAGCAGCAGTATATATAATATATGCATATGGTTAGTTATACAGTTATTTTGTGCCAGTTGAATTGTTTATTGATAAATTTGATAAATTTGCAAAATAGTTGCAGCTGATTGATTTTGCATGCATTAGCTATTTATGCTTCCACTGCTGCAGCTAATAATGCTATCAGCAGGTTTTTAGAACTATGAAATATCAATGTTGTTATAAATTGAAATGAATTTGTGAAGCTTTATTAGCGAGCCACTTTTTATTAGCTTATGCTTTAATGGGTTAGCTCATATTCGTCCCAAAAACTGCAATCTTATGAAAATCGTATTATCGTAATTTTGTGCATATTATCCACACATAATAAAGCTAATTCCGCACTTATAATTTTATTTAAAATTTTATTTTATTACAAAAAAAAAAATACTAAACGCTTTTAAATTCTTATAGTAGACCATAAAGTTATCAAAACTTAGTACGATTACCGTTTCAAACGTTTTTGGTTTGTTACTTGTATTTTAAAAGCACAAAAGCAATAACAATAGCAATGAAATTGCGATAAATCAATTACTAAAGCTTTGTGCGGAAAATTTACAGGCATGGAAAATATGCCAAAATTACATACATTTTATTTCTACCAATAGCAACATACTACATTTGTATGTATTTGTGGGTGAAACTGTGAATAAAGCATGTGCCAATAGTTGTTCAAAAGCATTTAAGCATACATTATGCTATACAGGCGGAAACGGAAGTGAACATCAATAGATGCATGGCATAACGCATCTGCACAGCTCTTCGACCTGCCGTTAAACATAATTGCAACAACTTAACATACAATATATACATATGAACATTATATGAATATGTAGGCAATCGTCGGTGAAAGTATGCGGAGGCGGTTTATACAAGTACAATTAAGTAATAATTTCCATTCATTCGCAAAGAGTAATCTGTGAAACATAAAGAGCCATGCCAATGAATAAATCGCAGCGGTTTGCATGCATGCGGCTGCACAACAGTGGTCTCCTAGGCAACTATGTAAATGACGCAGCCATGCATGCGAGCAAGTGTTTTGTGACAATATTGGATATGCATTAAGGATGGAGGTTTCAAATATGGAGAAAATATTTTTATTTATTTTAAGTGTCTTGTTAGTAGAAKCAAGTCTTGAGTAATCATAATACGTATGTAGCAAATTAGTTTCCAGTTTGGAAACCCAGAAGTTTTAGTTGATTAGTATATTCAAAACCATCATTGACTCGTACTACTTTATATGAAACTGGATTAATATATATAATATCGGGTTAATTATTGACACTTTTTATTTTCTTACTTTCCTGAAAAACTTTAAAAATATATGTACCCGTTCTAATATACATATTTACACCCAAATACCCGCTCAAATCTATTTTGCATCCTTCAAATTTCCATTGCTTTTGACTGCAGATTTTCGTTGTTATTGGCATTGCTGTCGCGCCATCAATATCGTCAATATGCGCGACACCGCAAGTCAATTCAATTATTTTATTAACTTCCAAAGGCACAGCGGTGATGGCATTGGCGTAAAGCTCACAGTCTCTGTATGTACAATGTTTGTGTGGAGCAGCAGGCCACTAACCAATTGACGTATGCAAGCGTGCCATCAACCCCAACCAAGCAGACAACTGCGAATTAGGTGCTGGCGAATAAATGATATTGTCGTTGTTTTTGATGTTGCGGCTATAGACTGCTTGCTGAACATCTGTCAAAGGCGCAAAGTAAGGCAAAACATTCGAAAAATAATAATTATTGTTCTTGTTGTTGTTGTAGGGTATATTTTACGCTTATTCTTATATCGTATATTGTCTGAAAGATTGAATACTTTTGCGTGCATTGATTGAGTTTTGTAGACCTTTTCCGCTTTTACTGTAGGTGGTCTCAATTAATATTACTCATACGCAGCGTCGTTCATGTGGTAAATTACACATCCGTGCTTGCAATTAATATTTCGTTATATGCTGCAGTAGGATGAAAACCCCCATTTATATATTTCTCAATGCTAAGAAAATCATATTTTTCTGGAATAAAGTGCCTATTTAAAACACTGAAATTCCAAACAGTTAGTTTAGTTTTTGAAAATATTTTCTTAATATTTGATATTAACATTTCAGAAATGCCACGTAACTAGTGAATAAGCATTTAATTGGTATACAAGTTAGGTGTAGAGGACAACCTAGATATTTTTTTATAAACATAAATGTTTTTATGCTCATCCATACGTACATAGAATATGCATATTTTGACAAAAAAGCACCCAGCAAATGCAATTAAATTCCCCAAGTAAATGATTTTTCAAAAAGATGTATTTGCTAAGGTGGTAGGACTGTCCTTAATTACTGTGCCAAATATGAGACCGATCTGTCAAAATCGTCAAGCAAGTATCAGAGAGATGGCATGAGAGCTCGACATCTCATGCGAGTTCGTTCGTCCCCATAAAGCAAAATTTTTTTAGAAATAGTACCGTAAATAGGTCACTTTGAACAGGCTTGGTCGTGCGAATTTCAATCCCACATTCATGGAGACCATTATAACCGCCGTTAGGATATGAGTTTAAGTATATTGATTGATCGAGCAGCTATTGTGACCGAATTTAGAGCCCAAAACGAAACGAAAACTTTCAACAACCAGTGCATTCGCAAAATTTGACTCCGTTTTCCTTATTCTTATTCTTCACACTGAAATTGCCGCAACGTGCAATCAGTTTTCAGTTGATCGAAGAGTTAAAACAAGATTTGCCTAAGGAGCTGGAGACTATCTCAAAAAGTGCTTTTAGGACTGGAAAACTTTTTGGCATATGTGTATTACATCTGGTGAAGATGACTTTGATAAAATAAGTATTGATGAGTAATTAAATATTTTGCTTTTTATTTTTTTATTCCCAATTTCCGGGTACTTTTTTGATATTGAAGCTAAAATTAAGAATTAAAATTAAAATTTTTAATTTTTAAATGTTAGATAAAAATAATTTTTTTAATGGTAGAGAGTGAGTCTGATAGATGAAATGTGCTGGAATGATGATTGAAAGCATGACATATGTGGCGGAATGGTTCGTTTAACTCGAAATTTGTTCCAGAAAATTTTAAAAGTAAGGGTCTAAACTGCCTTGTAGAGCGAGCGGAAACTCTAAAATTAATATCAGATAAAAGAGATGGGCTACAGACTGACCCATTGATGAGTTTTACAAGAAATATTATACCAAGCATCTTCTTACGACTAGCGAGTGTCGGGAGATTTATAAGTTTTAAACGATTTGTGTAAGGGGGAAGATTTAAACTGGGATCACAATACAAATGATTTAAGGAAAAAGTAAAAATTGCTTTTGAACGGGCTCTAACTTATCCGAATGGACTTGGTAACTATTGTTCCATACCATAGATGCATACTCTAATATAGGCCTCACCAGAGATGTAAAAAGAATTTTTGTGGTAAGCGGATCTCTAAATTCTTTAGATCAACGTTTAACAAAACTAAGAGCGCTTTTAGCTTTCAAAACCATGGAAGATGCGTGAAGTATAAAATAGAGCTTGGGGGCTATAGTTACTCCCAGATCAACAAAACTGCATACTTGCTCCAACCTAAAGTTTTTATTGTGTATGAAGTAGGATCTACAGCTCTACGTGAAAAACACATCATTTTAGGTTCATTGGCATGTCATTTCTATCACACCAAGAAACTATGTAGGTGTATGTGTTTAAGTCTGTATGCAACTGACATCTTTCGCTGTTTGAAATATATGTTTCAAGAAGTTTTACATCGTCAGCATATAATACAACTTTTGAAAACTTAAGAACAGATGATATGTCATTGATAAATAACAAGAACAGAATTGGCCCAAGATGGCTACCTTGAGGAACGCCTGAAGGAACATTGATTACGTCAGAAAAAATATCGTTAAATATAACTTGTTGAATTTCATTACTAAGATAAGAAACAACCCATTTTAGAAATATTGGTTGAAAACCAAAAAGATCAAGTTTATTGAAAAGAATTGAAAGGAATACTTTATCGAAAGCTTTACTAAAATCTGTGTATATGTCATCGGTGTTCTTATTCACCCTAAAGCACGTTGATACATGTGACACAAATTCAAGCATATTAGTTATTGTAGATTTCCCTTTAGGAAAACCGTGCTGAGTAAAAGAAATTAGTGGAGAGATCCGGAAAGTTGTGTCGTCTGTTATATTTGCTTCAAAATGTTTAGGTATTGCTGACAACTTTGCTATTCCCCTATAGTTTTCAATAGATGACCTAAATCCACTCTTATGTAAAGGAATTATAAATGACTTTTTTAATGGATGGAAATAAGCCTTGCATTAGAGATGAATTAAAAAGTTTTGTTAGGGGTTGGAATGGTTGGAAAATGATCTGTAAATTGTAGAAATATTTGTTGTATTCACTTTTCCATAAAATTATTTTAATTTCTTATTATTCGAAAATATATAAAAAGAGATATGAATCGGCATAACTAGTGCTTCAGATACATAATGAAACAAAATAGTTTTAACAGTTTTTGAAATATTATATATAATTTATTATTTACACCGACTTGTACGTTTACATGTCTATGTAGTTCTTTACAATTTGAATCATAGTTTTTGAAACTTAGACATAAATATGTCTTAATTGTAATATGCTAAGTCTACGTGGAATTTCTCACTCATGGCCAACAAGTAAAAGTGCAAAACATCAAATGGCAAACGCAAAGTCGTGCAAAATTGCAATTCCGTTAATGCAAAAGCCCTCAAACTCACTCTCACATACCCAAAGRCACACCAGCAAGCAKGAAAGCTACATAAATACAWACATACATGTCTGATTTTGWTTCGCTCAGYTGCCAACTAACTGTGYGAAAAACGTACGAACGTATTAGCCATAAGCAAGTACACTATGTGACAGTCAGCGACGCTTCTTCTCTTCTTCTTATCTGTCGACTTTCAAATGTCACATTTGAGTACCAATGCGCGCCAAAATACGCAAACTGCCAACAGCAACAGCAGCAGTGATAGCGRTGGCAGCAACTAAAGCCGTTTTGRCATCAMCGTCAGCTCCATGCAGYTGCGTGAYGCTTGRGATTCACCGGCARCAAAGTTGACGCAGACARTCAAATTTGTAGAGAATTATGTAATGTAKATATGTATGTGTATATATATGTAAGTGTTTGGCATAAGCAGATTATCATGAATAGTCATTTGTATTAGCAGACGACACATCCCAACCTCGCGTTAATATTTTTCGACGCAAAATGCAAATTTATTTTGTATATAGTATTAGCAAAGTTGCACAACTAAATTTCCAACACTRATTAATTTATACGCGCCGTGGCATATAGTTGGTATTATATTTTGAAATTATAAATCAGAATTTTTGAAGTAAATATATACATAAAGCACAAGTATCGCAGCAACGCTTGCCCGTGCCTTGGTATGGAGTCGCAGGGTTAATCTTTGTATAAAAATTTACTGCTACRTGTTCTGTGCATAATCACGTTGAAACAGTAATAGGATTCGGCATAAAGAGGTGTATCTATTTAAAACAACTGAAATGAGATTTTCGTAAGCTTTTGCTTATCTTAAGCTCAGGCGTAATTGCAGGAGAACTAAGCTGATCGTTTTCTTTCTGTTTTAGACACTTGTTTTATATTACTGAAAATTGCTACTCCTCCTTCCTTATATCTTAGCATCATCTATTATTTTTTGCATATATCAGAAACTATTACGTCTCATTGACATTTYAAGCTTGTTGATCAAACAAGGATTCACTGGAAAAAGAGTTACGTTGTGCCACTGGTAAATGATGTAAATGGATTTCACTATATTAGCAGGAATGTCGTTAATTACTATGCCAAATATGAGCGCGATCTGTCAACTAGTTTGTTAATAGCAGCTGCTTAAGTCGGTACACTTCAGTCAAGCGTTGCTATTTTCACAAGTACAATGAATAAAAATAGCGAACAAAAAATTTCAGTTTTATCAAAGACACAAACCAACGAKTGGTACAAAGTCTTCGGCTTTTTAAAAGTAAAATATATGGTTCTTAAAAGTCACCAGGCAAATAGTGGAAGGATTTAAAGAGAGCTCGACATATCTCACGAGTCCMTTTGAATGATTTTGGTAGATATTTTGGGTATGAAATTCGTTTTTGCTGGGCTCGTCCCAATAAAACTGAATGTTTTTCAAAAGAGTACCGTAAACAAGTCTCTTTGGTTTTGCATCATGCGATTTCTATTCACCCTCTCATGTAAAACATTATGACTGCCGATTAAACATGAGTTTAAAAGTTTGATATTCAAACACSTGAAAAATCATCGCAATGGAGAGAAAAAACGAAAGGAAGAAATTAAAGGAACACCCAATACCTTTCGATATTCGTGGACAGATGCTCAAAAAACAGTTCAATTTAGCCGAATTGAGGTAGTTGCGTGGAAATATCGGTCGAAACCGCCGGAATTCTGAAATAGCATTGAAACATTCATGGATTTTACACGATGATAATGCGCCATCGCATCGAGCCCGGTTTGTGAACGAATTTAAAACCAAAAACATATCAAATACCATCGATCAATCATCATATTCACCAGATTGGGCTCCGTGTGAGGAGTGGAAAATTAAAAAGTAATTTCTAATTTTCTTTACACAATTGCAGTTAATTTTCATAGCAGCTGKGGCAACTGCATCAATAATCATTATTATGTCTAGTATTCTATCTTCATATTGGATATTTAATAAGGCATGCGAGTACATACATATTTGTGTATTGGCCTTCGCAATGAACCAATTTTTGACACAACTCACATTTATGAATGCACTTATTCAATGGCCTGGTAGTGATGAGGCTGCTGTGATCAATTGAAAGCGCCTAACTTAGTAGCTAAAAATCGTGGCAGGCAATAATACGAATTCCCTGTTATACCGCACTAGCTCAACGAATGCATAATTGCTGCAGAATACAACTGCAGCAAAGTGGCTCAATTTACATGGCTTTACACATAGTTCGATTAAGTTCGTAGTCCTTTTTGTCTGTTCCTATTCCACAAATTCTGTAATACGCTGAGTCTGTTGGTACGCCTCGTACTCGTGGGAAATTAGCGCAACTTGTCGGATTGTGTCATAGTATTGTCTCTGCACACAAACTGTAAATGGAATGAAATATACGTATGTATATGTAAACAGGTATATATGTATGTATGTATTTTCGTATTTTGTGTTTGCATTTTAGTGCTAAAGGAGAGTCAAGTAAGTAAATATACAAAAGTTGAATGTGCAATCACAATTTGGAAGGTATATATCGAGAGTGTTTAACGTAGGACCTTGCAAATAACAAAAAATAAAGAAGAAAAGAATTGTGAACAATTTAAGCCGCTCACTTTGCTAATCCGATTCAAGAGGCCATCAAATGCTGTTCGATAAGGGCTTGCAACTCGGCATCAATTTGGAAAATTTCGAACCGAACAAGAGAATAAGCGACCACAAAACGACACTGGAGATCTGCGAAGCCTTACAGCGTCCGGTGCATTTACCTCATCATCGCTTACAACTCTAGAAGWCACAAGAATGACCTCATCAGCAAGAGCGGTAACATTGATGGCAATGAGTGGCACGGAMAGGAAGCAACATACCATATAAACGCCATCATTAGTTTAACAAGAACGCTGCCAACAGCTGGCAGTGCCGTCGGCGCAACACAAACGACCGACTCACCGCATTTTCCGCTACACAAATTGCTGAAGCAGTGCGAGCCGGAGACATGTCACGTAGGAATGGTGCATCGGTGACTGGTCAGAGTGTTCGGGCAAGTACTGGTTTACGAGTTTAAAATAACAAAACAAAAATATTAAAAMWACTTCAGAAACTGACTGAACTCATCAAATATAGTTTTTCTGAGGAAGGTTTCCACCTGTTTAAAAACTTGGCCGTTTTCGGTGAGTTGGCAATGTCTGCCAAGCGTTTATGTGGCGTCAATTCCGAAATGATCTTATTCACAATTTATTTCTATGTCAATTCAGTATCATTTGCTATCCATGGGGTCAACGATGAAGTAAATTTATTCTGTATTACCACGAGTTTGTAGTAATTTGTTGTTTGTGTTGTCTCTGGTAATTTATTGAAAGATTCTTATCAGATTTTATATGCCCAGCTTTCTGATATGTTAGTATTTTGCTCGTTTAATTTAAGAAACCAAGTAATTTGTGTAAGAAAGAACCGATTTTTACGAACTGAACAACCTTGGGTAAAATGCGGCTGAAAGATAGGTTGCTTGACCAGAGCCTGTTCACCAGAAGTGGGGGTGGGAGCGGCTCACTATAAATGTGTATAAAACTCTACACTTCTCGCCTATCGAGGTCGTACGCAGGATTTTGCACCCGCTACGTAGTAACCGGATACAATGAAAAAAAAAAAAAAAAACAACAGCCTCGAATGAAAATCTCCTATGAGAGTGCTGTTGTACGCCGAGAATATTGATATCATTGGTTCCAACAATCGTCTGCCTCGAAACCCAACGCAGAATAACTCTTATCAACAGGTACTACTTCAGACTGTGTAGGTAATTGAGAAGTAAAGTCCTCTTTCGACGAACAATTGCCTAACTCCATTAGTCACTCGTTATTCCTGTTCTGTGGAAGATGTATGGTCCTCTGCAACGACGAGTGCCGCAGTACTGCAGTAAAATGGCTTTTTCAAGGAAATGGGGTAGTTTGAAAGTATTTTAAGTGATCAAGACACCAAAAATCTTCTGGAACTCACAAAACAATAAGTTTACTCTGCGCTATACTTTGAAGGCTGGAGGTGTTAGAAAACACATTTGAAGAAGCTTTCTTGTCTTATTCGCAAGCATCTCGATCCTTTAACCGTCATTTGCTCACAGTCAGATAACCAGACATCAAAAATGAAAGAAGATGCAGCTAAAATATAGGCGAAAAGAAAAGCCCTACCTTAAGCCCCAAGTGTGGTAAATATTCCGAAAAGTATGTAAAGTGCATAAAAAAATTCTATGTGAAAAAATTCTATAGAACGCATTAAATCWTTTGCTTTAAAAAGAGTATACTTTTATTTTTTGCTCCAGGTGGCACATTACGCTTTGACAGGCAACCAACAACACTAAAGCAAAATGCACAAGTGCAGTGTGCTTACCAAATGCGCTGTAGCGATTGCGACCTGCATGATGAAGCTGTAACTGCATATTTTGTATGTATTTTGATATCTATGTATTTATGTATGTAAAAATTTATAGCAGGCATTATAAAACAATAAAAACTTTATTTCTCCCCTTTTCAAGCGTACTATCGAAGTGATATACAGTATTTGTTCAATAAATTAGGAAGGAAGATAAAAATATGCAAAGTTGTAACTTTAACCATTAATAAAAATATAAATATTTGGAGTGTTTTAGTAAAAATAATATTTTTTAGATGATATCAACTTGAATTAAATAAATGTATTACGCTCCCTTCTCCTCTCATCCACACCTATAATCTACTTAGTGTCGGCAGCACTTTTTCTCATCGCCGTGGCAGTTTTCTTCAGAAATAGTCTTTCCAACAAACACTACTCGTGTTGGGTRGTTGCGGCGAACTATACCAAAATTGCGCGAACTTCATTCTGACAACATCTAGTTTCAACAAGATGGGCTACGTGCCTATTGCAAAAACCGGTTCGTTGCGAGAAAAGTTTGAAAATTCGATTATTTCAAGAAATTGTGACATTGAAGGCATCCAAGAAGTTGTGATTTAAAACCATTGGACGACTTCTTGTAGAGTTATTTGAAGCTATTGGTTTTTAGCAATAAATCAGACTCTATTCAAGCTTTAGAAGTCAATATTGAACGCGCAATTCACGACATACGACTTCATTTGTTGGAAAAAGTACTCGAAAATTGTGTTCAACGAATTTGTTCCTGCCAAAGAAGTCGTGGAGGGCATTTGAATGATGTTTTCTTCAAAACTTGATTGTATTGATTGTGCTTTACATTACATAAACAACTGAATTGAATTTCTTCAATAATTAGCTTGTTTTTAGTTAAAGAAACCATGTCCACTCTTAAAGGAAAACCCTTCAGAAGTACAGCTCACGTCAGTATATTTATATTTATTGATGCACTTGCTGACCTTTTCATGTGCCTTGGGAGGCATGTCCGAAACGGCTGAAAATTACCTTTTTTTGTTTTTTTTTTTAACTTAACTTTTTTACTGTAGTTTCTGTAATTTTAGCAATTTTTCTCATTTTTCCACACTTTTTTGTTCACAGGCCAGCCCGGCGTCGCTCAACGCACTTAAACCTCCTCTGTCGCACTGCTGTCTCTTCAACAGCAATCATATTTTTATGAAAATGCAAATTTACAAAAGTTTCAGCGTAACCTATTCGCCAATAAGATATAT
Organism: Bactrocera latifrons; assembly: GCF_001853355.1. Lineage (NCBI taxonomy): Eukaryota > Metazoa > Arthropoda > Insecta > Diptera > Tephritidae > Bactrocera > Bactrocera latifrons. Next base: position 446,568 of record NW_017534797.1, read on the forward strand.
TTTTCACGCTGATGGCTGACAAACAAGCAGTCAAATAGACATATAAACAGACAAACTGCGAGGTTATGACCAAGAAGAGATTTGGCAATCACAGGGCTAACCAGAACTTAATGTCTACTCCAACCCGATTGCGTACGGCAGAAGAACTCTGATAGTTGAAAAGACCACACATATATAGACACAAGTGCGAGTATTTGTACTACTTGTCATCGAAGTCTCGCTAGCCACAGAGAGGTTGCCGCATTCAACTAGTCAAAACCATTGAACAACAGAGCCACATCAGCTCTGCGCACGCCAACAAGCACCATTACTCTACTACTGAACCTCTTCAGATTGGCAGCGAATGTTGCCTAGGTGCGTCAGCGAGAAGTGTGGCAAAAAGGATAATCGCATAAATTCTCCTTTTCGCATAGCGTTTCGATAAAAATGATTTGCCAACAAATTGGTTCAGGAAGTTCAATTCAGCTGCGGGATTTCTTTTGTTAACATAGTACCAAAGGTGGGCGGGAAAATATACAAGAAGGAAGTCAGAAAAAATCAAAGAAAAAAAAATAAACTAAGCATGAAGCAAGTCAGGAAAAAAGCAAGAAGAGATAACACTAAACAACTGAAAAAAGGAAAGAATATAACAACAACAATATTATGTTATGACAATAGCTATCAGCGCTTGGGTTAGCAAACTTGTTTGACTTCGTAATGGTCACACTTTTGGATGTAGCAGAGACAACAACAACAACAAATACAACACACTTCACAAAGTAAAAATAAAATCAGCAGCAGCAACCGCAATAAAATTACGAACTTAACACTAGTACATGAGATCAGCAGCCATAACAGGAATTATACAACAGCAATAACAACATTATTTCCAAATAAGTAGAAAATACACCTTTAAGGGCTCAAGACCTAAAACACGAAGAGCTAGTAAGTCATAATAATATTTTGTTAATTTTCCACAAATTCGTTCACATTTTTATATATATATTTGTTTTTTTGGTGAGCTTTATAAAGTTTGTACATATTTAGTGTAGTTGTAAACTTTGTTGTGGTTTTCATATTTCTAATATATTATTTTATGTTTTCGAAAAAGAAATCAAAAAGTGCAGTGGTACTACGCTTAGTGTGCTTTAGAAAGGATACATATACTTGGTTTGAGAATTAATATGTTATACAGTGAAATTCTCCATCACGAAGAGTCTTCGTCGAACATCTCCCATAGCTACAGAAACTTATGAAGACAAAATTTTCAGTACTATTTTCATACAAAAGCAATTCACATAACGGGACATGAGTACCTTCCAATGACCAGATAAGGACAAGATTTTGGTAATATTTCGTTCCAATTAACTCTGTCAAAAGCAAAGGCTCTTATAAAATTTGCCCGGAAAATTGTGTACTTTTTATTAATTTTTGGTGTTTAGAGACAGACAGTTTTTTTTTTAACAATGCTTAAAATAATCACAGCAAAGAAATTGTCTTGTGCTGGAAATTTATCGGATAACTGCATTTCATTCACTCTTCTCTGACAATGACGCGCTCTTATTAGTGCAGTAAAATATAGTTCTAAGTTACAGCTTCTAACTCTTGATATAAATTTTTAAGATTCGTTTTTGCCACCTCCCCACATATGGACTCCCTTAGCCAGACAAACATACTGCGACGGTGAGTGTCTGGAATTTCACTTTTTTATATTATTATCTTAATTGTATTTAGTTTTGATTAGACTATACTGACCGGCTATCGCACCATACATAGTAATGCTAATACAGGTTCAGTTTTATTAGAGGTGAAAAATTCATCATACATCATATCAACGTTTGTTGCAAACTTTAAGAATGTATTGATGCCTACGTTACTTCGCTCAGGCATTTGAACTCCAAAGCTAAATACTTTAGTTGAGTTCTAGATGGTGCTGAACAAAGGCATAGGATCTGTTCCAGTATCTCTATCATTTTAACTTCGCAGTACTTTTTATATGTATGATTATCACTTATGCCCAGCCGGCGCGCATGTGATGACAGTAGGTTGTGACCTGTCAAGAGGCCAACAGCTGTACGACAGTCCTTTTGCGTCCATATGAGTAAGAAGCAAGCGAATTTTTCTAAACGTCTCTGGCATATGATCTTGGCGGTCCTGCCTATACTGAAAGGATTTCATTCCGCCTGTCAGCACATTCGTAAATTTCGTTGCATATCGTTCTTAGTGACTTCCGTATTTCATGTACTTGTTCGGTAGCCAAACGAATGGTATTTTTGGCAATATCATCAGCTTATTCGTTTCTTGGAATTCCTTTGTGGCCTGGAACCCAGTACATATGCAACCGCTTTCCGGCAGCCGCTACATCTACTGCTTCTAAAAACACTATCTGACGCAATGATCGCACTTTAGATTCTTCAATTAATTGCTGCCTGGCTATCGATGTACTCATACTATATATTTATCATTCTTATGATTGCTTTATCATTTGATTAGAGGCTATAGAATATGTTTTAACCTCTGTTTTATAATTTCAGCAGTTTTATAAACCATTTAAGAAGAGCTGATAAAATCGTTTTTTGCAGTTTGTAGTTTAGTTATATTTTTGAAAAATATTTTCTGGTATCATTAGTTGATTTCTCATTCGATCTTTTACTCGTACCCTTACAATATACTCGTATAAATTTTCTATGTAAAAAAGTTTATTATTGTCATATATTTTTAAARTTTTTATTTTTATCTTGGCGCCCAAAGTTCGTTAACTCTACTTTCTATGATTTCCAAATGCAGGTTTGACTAAAGTGCCTAAATTTATTTCTTATATCAATGTTTAATTGAAGACTTCATTTTCTCCAACTATAAACAGTAAATATACAGGAGGCGGCAATCTACATAAAAGCATAAAAATACACAGACATACATATTTAAGGAGGTAGTAGTGCTCTTGAGCGAACCTGAAGAAAACGTTAAATAGTAATAAATAACTACTACTAACAACTTAAGTCGTAAAAAAAGGGAATCTTCTCAAAAGCAGTCATAAAACGTAGAAGTCATAGTAATAAAAAGTATGAGCAGTGAGCTCCACTAGTAGAGAGTAATCTTTAATATCGAGTGGATGTTATTAATGAATAAAAATAAATAAAAATAGTTGCATTCAATGTGATAATAAAAAGGATTATGCTGCAATGAACTGACTTGCTATCCTGTAAAAGTAGAAGGAGTCGAAATCAACGTTTTTTCAATTAGTAGGGGTATAGGTTGAACCTTTTTGCTCTGTGAGCATATGTTGAAGAGTTGACAAGCGCACACTTAAGAATTTGCTTTAACGTGATTGCAAGTTGTGAACATTAAAATTACACAAATGCAAAGAAAAAACTGGTATAAAATTTGTTGTCTCTTGAAGTTCAAGATGTATACTTGCTTCTGAAACCGAAAGCCAATTTAAAGAATTTAAAAAAATAGTTTTGATATAATAAGATCTTCATGATACAAGCAAGAGATATACGCAAAGGTAAAAGGGAGTATAGAGAGTAGAGCAAAGGGCATAATAAGATCTTCATGATACAAGCAAGAGAAATCCACATAAAAATAGAATAACGGAATGAGCATATTATTTTATACTCTCTTTTAACTCTCCGGTTTTTTCTCTTATAGATTCACAAATCATAAGAATGTTCCAAGTAAGAATATTATTTACTATGCTGCCGCTTAGTTCTGAAATCCAACAGTAATAAAAAAAAAAAAAACGATTTTTATATTTAAACTATTACAGGCTCATTTTCTTCTAATGGAATTTTATTGCCGCAATTCATTTGAACTAAATTTGCTGAAATAGTTAAACTAGCCTATAGAATGCATTAAAATAATAGAAGGCAATAGMATTTTTTACTATGTTATTTCATATATTATTCTCTACTTCTTTTTATACGTTTTTTGTGAATTGGGGTATGATTATCAAACTTATTTCAATCTAAACGATTTCGGTATTACCTCTGMCCAATGACTGTCAAYTCGGCATCATTGCTCGAAATTACTTCACTGATGTTTTCTGGCGCTATAGCAACAACATCTACTACTTCGATATTACTATATTGAGACAGGAATAGCTGAAATTGTTTCTCGAATGGATTGTCTTAGTTCATTCACATTTGTTGGTTTTGCTTTGTAGACTTCCTGTTTGCAATAACCCCACAAGCAAAAGTCAGGTGCAGTAAGGTTAGGCGACCTGGGTGGCCAACGGAATGTGGAGTTTCTGGATATCAGCTTATTGGGAAATTTTCATCGCAATTCTGTCATAACAGGTTGGGCTATGTCAGGAGCTGCACCATCTTGCTGAAACCACAAAGAGTTGAAAGAAATTATCATTCGGCGTAATTCGGATAGAAAAACTCTCTCAGCATGCTCAAGTAACGGTCTCCAGTAACCGTAAYGGTGTGACCGTTTTCTTCGAAGAAGTAGGGCCCGAGAATGCAGCGTGATGAAACTGCACACCACACTGTGACACGAAGTGGATGCAATTAGGTCTCATGGAGTATCTGTGGGTTGGAAGCTCTCCATATTCGACAATTTTGTTTGYTTATGTTGCCGTTTAAATCGAAATGGGCCTCGTCAGACATGAAAAGACAGTTCATTATGTTTCCATCCTCTTCCACCACTTGAAGCATCTTCTAGCAAAATTCCAAGCGAATCGGCAAGTCTGCAGCCATTTGGCCATTTGAAATTTATATGGGAATAAGTACAAATCTTTGTGCATAATTGACTGTAATGACTGTCTGGTTACACCCATTTGAGCAGATAAGCGTCTTGTCGAAACACGTGGATTGTTTGGTATGGCAGCAGCTACAGCAGCGATTGTTTCCTCCGTTCGAACTGAAGGGTTTCTTCGATGGTAAGGTCTTCTGTTGACTGTCCCATGCTCGGCAAAATTGTTTACAAGTCTCATTATGGTCCATCTGCTCGGAGGATTGCCGCCAAACGTGCGTCTTTACTCCCTTTGAACCGAAACTACGGACTCTAGAGCGTGATAGCGGCGGACAATCCAATTTCTTGTTTCAGTGTCCCAGTTATCCATTTTTGCTAAATGTAAAAATCAATCTGCAAAATAAAATAAAAATTAACCAGATTCATTAAATAGAAAAAAAGTTATTTAATTTTTTTTTTGGTAGCGGCTTTCATCAGCCACCCTGTATATAGCGGAAGTTCGGGAGAGTGGGCTGCTGTCACTATGGCTTCTGTGAAATATGACTTATATTCATTTTGCCGGTAGCTTAGCCGAAATTTGCCAGTGCTGAAACCAAAGTAAAAAATTTACAGTTTTGTTTTTGATTTCGCCGCATTGACGATTAATTTTCGCTAAAGTGAAAGCTTATTGATAGGTTCACCTAAAAATCAATTTGAGCAGGGGCAGTGTTAAGAATTATTGGCTACCATCAAGCTTCGCCTCAAAACTTTTACTTTCAGTTCACCTTTTCTCCCGCTTTATAAGTACATTTCGTATTCTTCTTTCCTATGGAGGTTAGGCGAATTATAAAACGCATTTGGTAGCAAAATTTTCTGCCTTCAAAATTAGTTAATTMATAAAAATATATATAAAGTAGCACAATCCTGACGCTGATTCCTCAATGCGATAATATCTTTTTAAAAATAAACACAAAATTCTCATGTTTTTCACTATTTTTGGTGACTCTTGTCAAAAATATAGTATATCAAAATCAAGGCTAATGTATCAGTTAACCTGAAAGGCCATTCATTGTACGGAAATTTGATTAAAATATGTTGATGCACTAACCCAAGATGAAATGGTATATGTATGTATGTTCAAAATATGTATATTACGTACACCAACATCATCGTCATCATCATCGTGTCGGTTTCTTTTTTGTAAAACCCGCACTGTTTGTGTAACCCCAATTGACTACCACGTTCCAGCACCTTTCACCAGTGTGACAGACAGAATCTGATTGCCATATGCGAACTGGCTTCTGGTTGATTACTTCTGCTGATGTCAGTATGTGTGTGCTACCAGGTTTTTAATTTTTTTTTTATGGATGACGCGGTGGCCGGCGTTGGTTTATTTGAAAACTTTTCTGCTGTGTTCTCCGAAAGTGTTCAGTCAAATCAGAATAGTACAGTTCGGCTTTCAGTTGGTTTGTCATTCATCGTTATTTTTTCGGTGGCTACTTTTTCATGGGACTCTGTACCGAATAATACACAAACACACACACTCACAATGTCCTAAAATTAATTACACTAAGTGACGAGTACGGTTGAATGTGCTGGGCCATAGTGATTTTCGGTTCGAACCTGGCGCGTGGTGCTCATGCCTACTTTACACACCTTTGCGGGTTACCAAAAATGCAAACGATTCCTCTCAAAATTATTTCCATTASGGTGATTGTAGTAAATAGTTTAACAAAATTAAAACTTGTTTTGTCRACTGGTGGTTAAGGGAAAGAGAAGAGGTGAGAAGAAATGATTTTGGAATATTTAAGCAATAAGAAAATAGCAGCAATGCATAAAATATTATAGRGGTATATTACAGACGTAGATCGTCATCACGTTTCAATAAAAACGAAACAACATGAGCTCTATCAGATTATGTTTTTGGAGAACATCTTACCTTTTAAGGACCATAATAATCGTAACTGGTGGAATAGTTATAGTCTTAGCCATAGGCTCGCRAAGTAACACAGCCGTCGATAGGTTTAAAATTCTCGCCGAAATCGAAAAATATCACTAAAATTTGTGGCTTTCCTGTTCAAGTTCAAAATATCGTTGTTGTAGCCCTGAAAATAAYAGTTGTATTTGCTTTTTTTAAAGTGAAAGGTACTAATGGCATTGAAGGAATATATGAGGTATATATACTGCAGGGATACCTACGATACATATGCATTAGGGTGATTCAAAAAAAAAAACAATTTTTTTTTGTTTGGTATTCTGAGAAATAGGCTCCTAGACACCTCTAAAGAAGCATCTCCAAGAATGAGTTCTTAATTGTAACGAGAAGATCCTCCTATTTAGAGGAATTGAATGTACTACAAAAAAGGTCTCAGAAGATTTTTTTCGAAAACCCAACCATTTAAAAGATATTAACGGTTCAAGTTTGATTATTTTCGGGAAAATTTTTTATTTCTTATGAATTTTATAACTCAATGAAAAAAAAAGTTCATCGTTTACAAGATATTCGTCGTCAAACATCAATGCATTTTAGGGTAGATCAAAAAAAATTTTTTTTTTCGTTTGGTACTCTGAAAAATAGGTCCCTAGATACCTCTCGAAACCTCTCCAAAAACCTGTGAGTTTCATTCATAATTATTTTTTTTTCATTGAGTTAAAAAATTCATAAGAAATAAAAAAAATGTCCAAGAATAATCAAACTTCAACCAAATGAGACCTACAAAATCTAAGGAACAAAATATTTTTTGAAGTGGTTGGAAGGGAGATAAAAATTTTTCTATCTGATAATAAGAAAAAAATAGAAAACTGTAAGTAGGAGGACCTGCCCGTTACAATTAAGAACTCTTTTGGAGCGGCTTCTTTAGAGGTGTCTAGGAACCCATTTTTCAGAGTACGAAACGAAAAAAAAAATTTTTTTTTTTTGAATCACCCTAATGTATATGTATCATAGTTATCCCTGCAGTAGCTCTCGTTGTACCAGTTTTTCACAGTGCTATAGGGTGCTGTTTCATAGCCATACAAGGATTTTAGTTCATCGATGCACTCTTGTCGTGATAATCCACGTCGAAAGTTGTGAAAAATGCTCGCAGGAAAATGTTCACGAGTTAACTTCATTTTTTGGCCGAAAAGGATGTTTTAATTCCCTGTAAATAAAACAATTCAAGATTAAATGACAAAACGTTCTGAGTGATGTTATGCTAAAAAATGTTTATCTTTCTAATGGAAATGTCAGATTGCACCTGGCAACACTTAGTGTTGCCTAGGCCAGAAATATATAAAGCASCCTCCGTACAATATTTAACATAATGCATTGATAAGGTTCACTAGACTTGGACACAGATACTATGTACAGTGGTAGTGACATTGAAAGCAAATGCACTAGACTAACATTCACACAAACACATATATGCACTTATCTGTGCAACAAACAAAACTCTTCGTAACCTCGATGTCCGTTCTGCATGCAGCAAAACACCTATGCATTGACTTTCCATGTGGCACATGGTCGACACGAAATTGTGGAAAAGCCTAATGAAAACGGCAATGACTATGAAAGCCTTCCACAATAGATAAACACAAAYGCTTTCTATCTTTGAAAGCATTCAATAGAAATTCTAATTTCCTTGCTCCCATTAAAAGGTCAGCCAACTAGTCAGGCAGCCTGCAAGGAAATCAAAAAGCTTGTGGCTTGTAARAACGCAACGTATACATTACAGAAGTTTTTCAATTTTAATCTGCTTTAGCTGCAACTTTTACTGTATCTGCTAGCAGCAGTACATTGGCTGTACTTTGGTTAAGCTTTTATTATTTAACACCTACCTTTTAGGTTTAACCACAAATAGAATTGATCTCACATCGATTTTGTATGCCGATGGGCCTTCTTTCACTCCTTATTCGCTTTAGAAGTTGATAGCGCCCGTAGTAGTGACGTTACCTTAAACAACTTTGAATTTTACTTGACACTATGAGGTACATAGGTCAAGTTTCAGTAGGTGTTTAACTTTTCAGCTTTTGATGCGCTCACCTGGTCTTCTATACTTACACCATTGCTTTGTTCAATGGCTTTTAGCTTTAAGGAATATTAAGTGTATTAAGTACTGCTGTAAGTCAAGGTTGACCTGCGGCGCTGCTCTCTTACCCTTCCTAGCTAATTGTTCTCGGGTCGAAAGGAGTATGTTGGGGGCAAAAAGGTCGTAAATAATACAATATTAGGTCAGTAGACCGCTCTCCCATGTGTTTTAACGTTACTGCAGACAGCTTTAGTGATTTCTTTAGAAAGAAAATTAAAGTTCTTTCTTGATCTTAATATTGTTAATTTGCAAAATTTTAAAGTGAAGTAAGCGATCTGTTTTTTGTGTTTTCTTCCTCTTTATTGACTCTGAAACCACAAAATCGATATGCCATCCTTTTATACTCTTGTAACATATTATTGTTGCAGATTATAGTAGTCTTGTTCACCTAATGGTTGCAACTTTACACAAATAGTGCCTTTAAAGTAGTATATATCACCTAATATCGGTCAGTCTATGAGTTAATTAAAATTTAGAAAGAAACCTTTCTTGATAGTAGTATGATGTGTGTTAATAATGGGTTGATCGGGTCAAAACTTCCCTTAGACGCCGTACAGATAATATAGAGATTTTCGGGTGGTATCATGGATATACATATCTTCTCTATGTTTATAAGCATAGTCTACTTGTTGTCCAGCCAAATATTAACTATTCTGCAAGTTCTTCCTCATTATCATTGGCTAGACTCGTCCGTCTGCTCTTGTCGTTTTCTAACTTTTATTGCTTCCTTGCTGACTACTCGTAGTTGGACCGCCGCAGGTGTTTTATTTCTACCATTCGGTTAGGTTTCAGTTTTATTGGTTTATTTGACTTTATTTGTTTTATTTACTTGAATGATTTAATAGCCTTGAGAAAAATTTGAGATAACAGTTTGTTAAGCATCATTAAGTATGTGAGCGCAGGAATTGTTTTTTTGCTTTTAACCAAAAAAATTAGAACTTGTGGTTTTGTGTAGCTCTCTTCTTTGATTTTATAAGTTGAATCTTGTCCGATTTTAATTAAAAGCATCTTAGTTTCAACTGGGTCTTGAAAAACAAACATTTTTACTTGGTGCTCCAAGTGGGTATCGAAAATGGAAGAAAATATGTATTTGGAATAAAATTGCGTTGTTCACTCCTCAGCGCATAAGTTTATTAGGAATTCTTGGATATTATGTGGGTGTTTCATAGGTGTCTGATACAAAAAAAGGACACCGATTGTAGTTCAGGACTAACTTTCGAACATGAAACTGTTCCATTTCTCGATTGAAGCAGTTTTTGGACCACTTTTTACTGCAACTTCCAACTTTACCTGAGCTCAAACTCTTCTTTTTTGTTTTTTAATTAGGAATTACTTAAGCGGTCAGTAGGGTAATCTGGCCTGTTTTTGACAATTTTTTTCTCGCAGAAATTTGTATTCTACAATAGAACTTTTTTCCCATATTATGAGGTATATTGTGGAGTGTATATACAAGTTTTTTCGGAATTTTTTGATGACGTCTGTTGGAGAAATGGCTGGGTGAAAGAGATGCGTTTTTTCATTGGTGGATATGATTTCTCTTGTCTGAATCATCTGAAACACAAAAACCCAATTTATTCGTATTCGTCTCTACTAGGATCATGAAAATCTGTTGAACGTCGAGCGGTATTATTATTTTTGGGCCTTTTTCGAAACCTTCCAATGGTAAAGTGGGTTTCAACTTTATTTCTAAGGATATAAAGGAACAGAAAATTATAGTTTGGGTTTCCGGACTAATACTCACTATGGATAATACGAGAATCCAACTTGGACTGTTGAAACTGAGGTCTTTTGTGATGTCAAAAGTACCTAAGTGTATATTAAAATCATCTCACCTATAGATAAATCGTCTTGAGCCTATCAAAAATCGGCTGATAACTTGTTAACTTCATAAATTTTAAAATAGTTTGAAAAATGAAAAATATTTTAAAGGTTTTTATTATTTTCCAATGACAGTTTTGCTTGAAAGTACCAAGGCTTACGCTTCAATATTGATGTAGACCATTTAATTTGCTCCGAAGTTCACCACTTACCTAAAACAGCCTCATAACTAGATTCCTTTGCAAATATCACTTAATGGGTACGGAACTTCATTTGTCACCTGTCAACCCATTTAATTCAGTGGAACCTCAATCTAATAAGTAGTTTCATACTCATATAGTTAACCGCCGTTCGAAGAAAAAAATTGYGTTTTAGAATAAATATTTTGCATTTGCAAGCGCTAACTTTGTAAGGCCCACAACCACGTGCTTAGAAGTGTATTTGCGAGAGCATCTTTACTTAGTCAAATACAATTCCAACCACATTAACCACAATTAATTTACCGTACACCCCTCCTACATTTGCTCAAACACTTTCAAGTACTAATTAATTCATACGCGAACGCACAAGGAGCATGTGTTTCAGCTGGCAATGAGGCAGCATTGGCGACATGCTCAAAGCGTRRCAATTTTTCTTCGTGAAATGCGTCTTTGTTTTATGCGTTAATTAGAGATACCGACGCGCTGTTAAAGCAATTTAATTTTCACATTTTCGCACTTTATTTTTATCTCTCCTTTTTTATGTTTTCTCTGCCTACTTGTTGTTGATGTTGCTCATACGCCATGCATACTGTACATGTCGTGTGACAGCGCCAAACCGCGGAATATTTTATTAAGCGATATACTTAATGAATGACACTTGCATAACCACATAAATAAAGGTACATACGAACAAGTACATAAAAGATATTGAGGTAAATATTTTCTATTAACAGTATATTCAGTATTTYCACCATAACCAGTAAACGCAGCTACGCTTTTTGATGCGTAAAGTATAATTTACAGACTCACATCCTTGTTCAACAAAAATCAGCGGCGCGCAAATTTAATTACACGTGGGAAATATWATATAATTATGTCATGCTAAGTAATGGAAGTGCGCAAAACAAGTGATATCGCATCAAAGTTTGAAATTCTTCGAAATATGTACAGTTAAAATAATGACTTCGAATTTGTGCATTCTCATTTCTACTAWATGTTTTTTGATGGAAAAATGTCTAGAGTCTTGTTTAGAATTCTTTCTTGGTATCTAACTTAATAGCATTGAACTTTCGAAAAATAATGAACAAGAAAAAGGTAAATATTTTAGAAGATGTTTTCGGTTCAATTAGTTCATGAAAAAGGAACTCGCTGATAAACGGAGTTAGTTTRTGATCATATAAGGTTAGGTTATGTTAATCTGGTAGACCAATAAGAAACATATAGATGAGTTTGATTTTTCGCGAGACAAGATGTAGTTGACACTTGCTAAGKYCAWGYCGTAGTCTTGCTAATGCGGGTCAAGTGTACAAGAGATGCCCCATTGTTTCCAGTTAGTATTCCGATCATGTTCCTACAGTCTCTTCATTCATTAGTGTTTGAGATAAGTGTCGTTCTGTGAGCTGCTAAAAGTGAGTTTTTCGTTTTTTGCGATGTCGAAATTTGTTGAGCACAGAATTTGCATTAAATTGTGCTTACGGAAACAATTTTGTGCTGCGGATACATTGAGGATTTTTTATTTTTTTTTTATATTTATTTTTATTAAAGCTTACATAATAAACAAATTATTAAATAAACTAAAGTACGCAGCGCTAGCATCAAAGGCTTTCGGCTGAACACACACATTGAGGATGGTGCAGAAAGCCCTTGGTACTGAGGCTATGTCTAAGGAAGAAATGTTTACAAGTGGTATAGTGAGTTCCAAGCCGGCCTTGAACGTGTCGAAGACGAAGAGCGTCCAGGGCGACCATCAATCTCAACCGACGAAGCTCACGTTCGACAAATCAAAGACTTTTTATTAAAAACCTGTCATGAAACGCATTATAACTGGCCATGAGACTTGGCTCTATGCTTACGACCACGAAAAACCAACTGATCAATCGAGCGAATATCGTGCCAATAGAGAGCCGAGATCAAAAAAGTCGCGCCAAAATCGCTCAAAAATCATTATGCGTCGTTTGCGTAACGCTATCCGCCTAAAAAGGCCGGAATTGTGGAAAGACAATTCTTGGTTTTTACACCACAATAATGCACCATTCTATACTGCCCTCGTAATTGGTGATAATTTCGCCAAAAACTCAACCCAACCATTCGGCAATCACCGTATTCACCTGATCTGGCGCCGTGCGACTTCTGTCTATTCACCAAGCTCAAAAGACCACTACGAGGACACCATTTTTATACGATAGAGGAGATTCAAGCCGCAGCGAAGACGGAACTGAAGGCAATTCCGGAAAGTGACTACAACCAGTATTTCGAAGATTGGAAAATCCGTTGGCATAAGTGCATTGCATCGGGAAGGGATTACTTTGAAGCGGATGAAGTTGAGTTGGAAGAATAAATAAAGAATTTTCAAAATAAATACAATGTCATCTTATTTTTTGGGTCCCTTTTCCAATGAGAGGGCAAAGCCACCAGTATTTACGATATACCATTTTTATTTTCTCAAGACTTATAGTGAAATCAAGAAAGATTACGATTGAATCTGACCGAACTCATTTTTATTATCATTCGTATATACATATTTTTA